>NC_051390.1:38086338-38093838 GCF_015228065.2 Penaeus monodon | reverse complement strand
AATCCCTCCCCCCCCCCTCCCCCCTCTACTTCTTTCTCATTATTCCCCCGTATTAATATTGGCCTTATGGTGTGCTGGTGATAGTGACAGCTTATATTGTAATGAATGGGGCTCGTGCTGTGGATCGGGATGACACGGGCGTTGATGGAGAGGAGGTGGAGGTAGTGATGGTGATGATGGCGATGATTTCGAGGGGAGGTAGTGATGGGGATCTTTTAAAGGGAGGTAGTGATTGTGATGATTCTGAGGGGAAGTACTGATGGTGATGGCGATAATTTTGAGGGGAGGTAGTGGTGGTGATGGTGACGGCGGTTATCGTGTCAAGGAATACAGCAATGATGGCGATTGCGAGTTGTTTAGATCTATCCCCAGTGGCTGCCTGTCTCAGTCATGGCACTGAGAGAACCCACGATGGCACTTGCCCCCCCCCCCTTCTCTCCTTCCTCCTCTCCCACCTAGTCGCGAGGAGAAAAAGAAATAGGGAGAGAAAGAAAAGAAAAAGAAAGGAAACTACAAAACACTAAGCAAGACCCCCTCCCCCCCCTCTCACCAACCCTCTCCTCTCCCACTTCGCCGTGAAGAGGAGAAGGAGGAGGGGAAGAGAGAGATACAAAGATGAAAAGAGAGAGAGAGAGGGAGAGAGGCAAGGAGACGGAGGAGGAGGAGGAAGCGCCTCAATGAGTAGTAGCCTCGAGGCCCAGTGACCCGGACTATTTTTGTATCATTTAATCATAATAAGGCATCGATCCTTCGCCCCCCCCCCACCCCGTGATAGGCTTCTCTCCTCCCCCCCCCCCCCCATGAAAGGCTTCGCTCGCCTCCTCTCCTCAACCAGACACATGATTCGTGCTGCTGGCGTGGGGGGTGGCGGGTAGGGGGAAGGGGCGGGGGAGGAATCAGAGGGGGAACGAATGTAAAATCGAGCATCTTAGCATCTTTCAGCCTACTTCTGTGCGTGTGCCTACCTCCCCCCCCCCCATCTCCCCCTCTCCCCATCTCACTGCTTCTGCCTACCTGCCCCCCCATCTCCCCATCTCACTGCTTCTGCCTACCTCCTCCCCCCCCCCATCTCCCCATCTCACCGTCTCCGAGATAGTGAAGAGTGCGGTATTCTTGGGGTTTTCTTGGGAGGTGGGGGGTGGGGGGGTCAAGAGGGTACTTTCTCAAGGGCGAGGAAAAAATAATAGGAGGGGGGGGGGAGAGAGGGAGAGAGAGAGAAGAGAGAAAGAAAAAGAGAGGAAAAAGAGAGCAGGGGAAGGCGAGATAGAGATGGAAAGATAGAGAGAAAGGGAGAGACAGAGAGAGAATGAGTGGAAGGAAGGGCGCGGGGGGGGGGGGGGGAGGTGTGATTGGTGATAAAGGGTTGAAGCCTCGCGGCGGATGTATATTGACTCGGATAATGACCCAAGATAAGATAAGGGGGGTGAGGAGGCCAGAATGAGTTATATATATTCCTGACACAGAAAAAAGAAATGGGCGATTTCATTGGTTCGGTGGCGGTGGGGGTGTTGGTTTTCCGTTGTACTTTCCGTCAGTCTTTGATTGGTGTGGGTATTTCTTGGTGTGTGTGTGTGTGTGAGGTGGATGGGTAAGGGGAAGTGTGTGTGTGTGTGTGTGTGTGTGTGTGTGTGTGGGTGTGTGTGTGTGTGTGTGTGTGTGTGAGGTGGATGGGTAAGGGGGAGTGTGTGTGTGTGTGTGTGTGTGTGTGTGTGTGTGTGTGTGTGTGTGTGTGTGAGTGGATGGGGTAAGGGGAGTGTGTGTGGGTGATGGTGTGTGTGTGTGTGTGTGTGTGTGTGTGTGTGTGTGTCTGTCTGTTCTGTATGTGTACGGAGCGCAGGGAGGGAAAGGTAATCAGTTCGAATCAGAATGTTTTCAATAAATGCTGAATGGCAATTTTTCCTTCTTACTTCCAGGTACGTATGTCGCTGTGCGTTGCCTTTCGACAAAGGTATGGGATTTCCTGAGGTGAGTAAAGGGAAGAGAGCGATGCACGAGAACGGACGGAAAGCGAGTCAGCGAGGAGGTCGGCTGATGAGGGAGATAAACAGGAATGATAATTATATTATCAGAGGAAGAGACGACTGCGTGTATGGGGATATTTGTGTGTGTGTGTGTGTGTTATATATATATATATATATATATATATATATATATATATATATATATATATATATATATATATAATATAATGTGTGTGTGCGTGCGTGCGTGCGTGCGTGTATGTATGTATGTGTATGTATGTGTATATATAATATATGTATGTGTGCGTATGTATGTGTATACATACATATAAAATGTGTATACATACATACACATACATAGAGAGAGAGAGAGCATGGTGAATTTATGCACATATAAGTACATATTCACATGTACTTATATGTGCACGTGTGCGTGTGTGTGTTTGTTTTTGTTTGTTTGTTTTGCGCACGCTTCAGGCATGGTTACCGGCGGCACCGCTTCCCACGAGAAGCCGCTTCGGGAGGCACCAGGAAGGACGTGAGAGGGAAGGCGAGGGGAGCGAGGGCGTGCGGGCGGCCGGGGCGGTTCCGGGCAGTCCCCAGGGCAACGGCGGTGTCCTAGGGAGGCCGAGTCGATAATGAGCCTCTCCGGGGGGCGAGGAGCGGCCTCTAATGATATTAGATGGGCCTTTATGGCTGTCGCGCTCCCGTGGCTGATACTGCGTGTGCTTGGCCGCTCGCGGACACGGGGCTGCAGTCTTGCCGACGGGTAAATTTATATATATATGGTCTCACACACACACACGCGCGCGCTTGTGTGTGTGGGGGGAGGGGTGTCTGTGTGTGTGTGTGTGTGTGTATGTGTATGTACGTATTTATATATGTATATATTTATGTATGTATGTTTGTATATATGTGCGTGTGTATGCATAGCATAGCATACTGCATATATACACATAGGCGTCAGATAAATGGATATTTGCATCTGTAGTATCCACGCATAATATAAGTGTATTGCATGATGATTGCATGTTAATTTCCATGTATGTTTATGTGTAGGTCCTATGCTTAGGGGAGTGTGGCGGGCGTTTTGCGCGTGACAGGTAAATAGAGCAGAGAGAAAGGGAGAGGGGGAAGAGAACAATGGGAAGAGGAAGGCGAAGGAGGAAGCAAGCCGGAGGGGGGGAGGGGGGAGGGGGCGAGAAGAAAGGGCACGAGAGAACCTGACGATGACGAGAAGGTGGAGGGAGGTTCCCCTTCCTCCGCCTCCTCTTTCTCTTTTTTTTTTTTTCTTCTTCTTCTTTCTTCTTTTTCTTCTTCTTCTTCTTCTTTTCTCTTTCCTCCTCTTCTTCCTCCTCCTCCTCCTCCTCCCTCTTCTTCTTCTTCCTCCTCCTCCCCTTTTCTTCCCCCCCCCTTCCCCCCCTTCCCCCTTTTCCTTCCCTTTCTTTTTTTTCCCCTTTTCCCCCCCTTCCTCCCCCATTTTCCCCTCCCCCCCCCCCTTTCCCCCTCCCCCTTTCTTCTCTCCTTTTTCCTCCTCCCTTTTCCTCCCTCCTTCCCCCTCTCCTTCCCCCTCTTTCCCCTCCTTTTCTCCCCCCTCCCCTTTTCTCCCCCCCCTTTTCTCCCCTTCTCCCCCCTTTTCCTCCCCCTTTTCCCCCCAAAAACCCCCCTTTTTCTACCTTCCCCCTCTTCCCCTCCTCCCCCCCCCTGCCCCCCCCCTTCCCCCCCCCCCCCCCCTCCCCCCCTTTTTTTTTTTCCTTTTTTTGTGTCCCTTTCCCCTCCTGTTCCCCCTCTTTCTTCACCTCATCATCTCGCACCACATCTTCCCCCCCCCCCCTTTTCCCCCTATCATCATCCTCCTTATCATCATCAGCATCAGCATCACCCTACTCCCCCTCCCTCTCCCCCTTCTCCCCCCCCTCACCCCCCTCCCTCACATCCCCCCCCCCCCCTTGTTTGAGGTGAGGCAAGGCGGTGTAGGTTTCCACTTGGGTTCGCGATGGCTGTGCGGGAAGGGGGTTTCCCCTTCTTTTCTTCGCTTTTTGGTTTCGCGGCGAAGGGGGGTGCGTTCGGGTCGTGTTTTCCCCCGCCGTGAGTGGGGCGGCAGGGGCCCGGGTCGTGCCCCGTGGGGTGGACAGGCGGGTCACGTCATGCCCTTCGGGGGGGGGTGTTTTGCTGTTTGGACTCGTCTTTTTGGCAAAAGGTGGCTTGTTTGGTAATGGGCAGTAGAGACACAGTAAACCCAAAACAAAAAAAAAAATATATTTTAAAATTATATATATAATAATATTTAAAATTATATATATTATTTAAATTATATTATATATATATATAATATATATAAATTTTTATATATTTATATATATTATTATATATATATATATATATATTTTTTATATATTTTTTTATATATTATATATATAATATATATAAAAATTTTTTTATAAATATAAAAATTTTTTTTTTTTTTATAAAATATTATTTTATATTTATTTTTATATATAAAATATATAATATATAATCTTAATATTATAATTATATAATATATTTTTTTATATAATATATTATAATATATATATTATATATATTTTTATATATATATAATATTTTTATATATATATATATATTTTATATTATCGGGGGGGAAAAAAAAAAAAAAAAAAGGGAAAAAAAAAAAAAAAAAAAAAAAAAAAATGAATAAATACAATATTATTTAAAAATAAGTAATTAAATAGATTAGTTTATTATAATGATTTTGAGGGGAGGGGGAGAGGGGGGGGAGAGGAGGGGGGGGGGGGGGGGGGGGGGGGGGGGGGGGGGGGGGGGGTGCGGGGAAAAAAGGGTCCGGGGGGGGGGCCCCCCCCCCCCCGGGTTTAGGGGGGGGGGGCCCCGGGGGTCCTGTGTTGTGGTGTGTGTGTGTGTATGTGTATGTATGTATTTATATATGTATATATTTATGTATGTGTGTATATATGTGCGTGTGTATGCATAGCAAAGCATACTGCATATATTTGCATCTGTAGTATCCACGCATAATATAAGTGTATTGCATTATGATTGCATGTTAATTTCCATGTATGTTTATGTGTAGGTCCTATGCTTAGGGGAGTATGGCGGGCGTTTTGCGCGTGACAGGTAATAGAGCAGAGAGGAAAGGGAGAGGGGAAGAGAACCCAATGAAGAGGAAGGCGAAGGAGGAAGCAAGCCGGAGGGGGGAGGGGGGAGGGGGGCGAGAAGAAAGGGCACGAGAGAACCTGACGATGACGAGAAGGTGGAGGGAGGTTCCCCTTCCTCCGCCTCCTCTTTCTCTTCTTCTTCTTCTTCATTTTCCTCCTTTTCCTCCTCCCCCATCTTCCTCCTCCTCCTCCTCCTCTTCTTCCTTCCCCCTTCCCCCTCCTCCTCTATTTCTCCTCCTCCTCCTCCTCCTAATCTTTCTCCGCCTCTTCCTCTTCCTCTTCTTTCTCCTCATCCTCATCCTCTTTCTCCCCTTCCTTTTTCTCTCCCTCCCTCTCTCCCTCCTTTTCTCTCTCTCTCTCTCATAACCATCATTTTTCTCCACCTTCTCCCTCTTCCTCCTCCTCAACCATCATCATCTGCGCCTCCTCCCCTTCCTCCTCCCCCCCCCCTCCGTCCCCCCTTCTTCCTCCTTTTTCTGTGCTTCTCTTTCTCCTCCTGTTCCTCCTCTTTCTTCACCTCATCATCATCGTCACCATCATCTTCCCCCCTCCTCCTCTTCCCCCTATCATCCTCCTCCTTATCATCATCAGCATCAGCATCACCCTACTCCCCCTCCCTCTCCCCTTCTCCCCCTCTCACCCCCTCCCTCACTTATTCCCCCCCCCCCCCCTTGATTGAGGTGAGGCGAGAGTCGGTGTGGGTTTCCACTTGGGTTCGCGAGTGGCTGTGCGACGGAAGGGGTTCCCTCTTCTTGGCTTCGGCTTCGGTTTCGCGGCGAAGGGAATGCGTTCGGATCGTGTTTTCCCCTTGCCGTGAGTGGATCGTGCCCCGTGGCGTGGACAGTGCGTGTCACGTCATGCCCTTGGGTGGGGGTGATCTTCTGCTGTTTGGACTCGTCTTTTCGTGCATGGATGGCTGGTTGGATAGATGGACAGGTAGAGACACAATACACGCATATATACATTATATATATATATATATATATATATATATATATATATATATATATATATATATATATATGTGTGTGTGTGTGTGTATATATATATATATATATATATGATATATATATAGAGAGAGAGATAGAGAGAGAGAGAGAGAGAGAGAGAGAGAGAGAGAGAGAGAGAGAGAGAGAGAAGGAGGGAAGGCAGGAGAGAGAGAGAGTGCAATAGGAGGATGAACAAATCATTAGTTCATCCAAAACATAAGAAACACAGCTTCAAAATCAGATGTAGTCTCCTAGTCACGTGAACTTGACCTTCCCGAGGGTGACCTCGCGCGGCAGAGACGGGCGGGCGGGCTATGCTCAGGTGACCTTGGCGTCGGGGTCGGGGTCGGGGGGTCGGGGCGGGGCGGGCGGGGCGGGCGGGGCGGGTGAGGGAAGCGTTTTATGATTACCTGGAGGTCCGCCAGGTCCTCCGCCTTGCCTCTCCCGCTTTCCTCTGCCTTCGCTTTCCACCCTTTGGTCTCCATCGCTTGTCCTTCCTTCCGTCTGGACCCGCGGTCGCACCAACCGCAATACATCAACGGCAACTATAGCAATAATAAGAGCAGCATTAACGCTAATATAAACAACAACAAGAGCAAAGAAATGGGAGCAAAGGAGAAAAGCAGTCGGCAAAACCACGACGAGCAGAGCCATCCGCCCATAATCGCCAGTTTAAAATTCAGATGGAGCTTTCCCCTGACGTGGTGGGCTGTCTCCGTCGCCTCCGTCGGCACGGGGGGACCGGCGAGCGAACTGGCAATGGCGCGGCAATGCCCTCCGCGCATCCCCGCTTGAGCCGGTGGTTCCGCGACTTGACATTTGGAGGCCGGGATGGGGCGTTGGGTGTATGTGTGTGTGTGTGTGTGTGATTGTGTGAAGAGATTGAATCTGTCCTCGGTTTCCTATAACTACAGCATACTGATGAAGGAAAGGTAGCTAAATCTGGAGTGCTGTGAGCGTAGAGTTACGGTGGTGGGGACAACTAATGAATTTGCACGCCATGCACAGGTTCACATTAAGCACCGGTGTTATCTCTCTCTCCTCTCTTCACTCTACTCTCTCTCTCTCTCTCTCTCTCTCTCCTCTCTCTCTCTCTCTCTTATATATAAATATATATATATATATATATATATATATATATATATATATAGATATGTATATTATATATATATATAGATATATTATAATATATATATATATATATATTATATGGGATGTATATTAATATATATATATATATATATATATATATATGTATATTATATATATATATAATATCATATATATATATATACACATATATTTATTATATATATATGTCTATTAATCTTACTATTACTATTACTCTTTCCCTTTCTATATCTCTCTCCCTCCTTC
>NC_051390.1:38073838-38081338 GCF_015228065.2 Penaeus monodon | reverse complement strand
TTGTTTCTGAAGAGTGGTAGTGTCTTCGCTTCAAGGAGGTGGCTCAGCTCTTGTATCAGAGAGATTTTCCTTGTTAGAGAGCTGATTTTCTCCCTGTTCCAATGTAATGACTCATATCTTTGCTTCAGAAAGCTATTTTTATAGTTTAGTTCAGCTAGCATTGTGCTTGTCACATTTTTTCTTTGTTCAGAGAGCCGGTCCTCTCTCATTGTCATTCTGAACGAGAAAAAAATATCTATTATATATTTACGAAATGTATTAATTGCCATTCCATAGGGATTGTAATTCTTTCGCGCCTTATCTTCACCATCACAGCCTCTTCACCCGCTGCCTGTAGATCACGTTCGCCCTTTGTAAGTAGCCGATGGTAGTCAAAAGTGGGTTTCCGCCCCGTAGAGTGTTGAGTTATTCTCTCGGTCATTCCCTACACCATCGATTGAGGGTCGTGGTTCTTGGAGTGTTCTCACTGGAGGAGGACACTTTTATGGCGTGTGGTGCTAAGTACCCTGCCCCTCCTCACACCACTTACCCCCTCCCCTTACCCCCCCCCCCTTCCTCATCCTCACTCCTTGCCCCAAACCTCTTCACAAGTACCCCCACCATTAACCCCCATCCACTTTCTTCCCAGCCCCTTCCCTCATCCCTCATCCCCTTCCTCACCCCTTCACCACTAACTCCTTACCCCTTTCCTATGCCTCTTTCCCCTCCCTCACCCCTCGCCCTTTCCCCTCCCCCCACCCCTCGCCCTTTCCCCTCCCTCACCCCTCGCCCTTTCCCCTCCCTCACCCTCGCCCTTTCCCCTCCCCCTCACCCTCGCCCTTCCCTCCCCCCCTCCCCTTTCCCTCCCTCACCCCTCGCCCTTTCCCCTCCCTCACCCCTCGCCCTTTCCCCTCCCTCACCCCTCGCCCTTTCCCCTCCCTCACCCCTCGCCCTTTCCCCTCCCTCACCCCTCGCCCTTTCCCCTCCCTCACCCCTCGCCCTTTCTCCCTCCCTCACCCCTCGCCCTTCTCTCCCTCACCCCTCCCCTTTCCCCCTCCCTCACCCCTCGCCCTTTCCCCTCCCTCAACCCCTCCCCCCTCTTTCCCCTCCCTCACCCCTCGCCCTTTCCCCTCCCTCACCCCTCGCCCTAACCCCTTCGCTCCTACATGTACCCTCTCTCTCCCTGCGGTGGTGTGGCACTCGGGTTTCTTGGCTCATTTTCTCATTGATTTGTCTCCTCCTCCTTTCCTTCCATCTACTTTTTTTGGTGTCATTGGGTTTCTTTTTCTTTTTCTTTTTTTTCGTCTTTTTATTTCTTTTTGCTCTTTTTTTCTTCGTCTGCTCCTCTTCCTATTCCTCCCCCTATTCCTCCTCCTCCTCCTCCTCCTCCTCCTCCTCCTATTCGTCCTATTCGTCCCTCTATTCCTCCTCCTCCCCCTACTCCTCCTACTCCTACTCCTCTTCCCATTCCTCCTCCTCCTCCTCCTTCTTCTTCCTCCTCCTCCTCCTTCTTCCTCCTCCTTCCTCCCTTCCTCCTCCTTCCTCCTCCTCCTCATTTTCTTCACATACTATCATATTCACCTTCCCTTCGGCTCTACTGCTTTCATATCGCTGCTGCTTCCCGTCTAGAAATAATTTGCATAATTGATTGCATTTCACTTGCGACGATTTACAGTATTTTTCTCCTTGACGAAAGTTGTGAGAGAGAGTTAAATTGAAGAAAGGGAGGGAAGGAAAAGAGGAGAGGAAAGAGAAGGATAGAAGGGAGGAAAGAAAGAGTAGGGGAAGGGGAAGAGAGGATGAGAGGATTATATTGAATTCGAGAAGAAGAAATGGGGATGCGAGAGGGAGAAAAAATTATGTAGAGGTAGAGAGAGAGAGAGAGAGAGAGAGAGAAGGAAGGAAGGGAGATGTATTTTTTAGGGAGAGAGAGAGAGAGGGAGGGAGGGAAAGAAGGGGGTGGATAGTACGTAGGAGAGAATAAGGAGACAGAGAGAGAACGTGAGTGCTGCCGACGCCGTTCGAATGACCTTATCAGACGCGTTTCAGGCCGCTCAGTAGCCCGCCAGGCGCACCCGCCTTCGAATCCGCACTCGCTCGCGGAATTCTCAGCACCCGCGCTCGAGTTGGCGCTCAGATTGTGGCGGCGCTCTGTGTCCCCCTCGAAACTTCTAACCTCGGTAAACTTTTTAAGCATCGCCGGTAACTTGTGGTGGAGTTGGCGTATTGTGATGTCGGGCCCTATCTGACGAAAGGTGGGAAGAGGGGGGTGGAGGGAGGGTGTTGGCGGGGGGGTGAGGGGTGGAAGAGGAGGGGGTGGGTGAAGGAATTGTGTGGGCAGGGGAGTGAGAGGGAGGGGGGGAGGGGGAAGAGTGAGGAAGAGGAGAGCAAAGGATGATGAAGGGAGATATTAGTTGAGGAAAGGGCGAAAAGATTTTTTTTCTGAATAATGCATTTGGTGTGGGAATACGTTGAATCTGTGACGTTGTTGCTGTCGCCCTCATTTATCAGTAATAAGGAGGAGGATATCATATTTACTATCATCATTACATCAAACGTTATAATGATATGATGGACTCCCGGACATCACAAGCATAAGTAGGTACACAAACACAGAGAGAGAGAGAGAGAGAGAGAGAGAGAGAGAGAGAGAGAGAGAGAGAGAGGAAAAAACTATTACGGCCTCTATTCCCCACCCCCCCTCGCGACCCCTTCTCTGACACCCCCCCTACTCCTCCGCGACCCCCCAAGGAGGAGGGCGAGGCGACGCCCTCTGAGCGCTTGCCCCCTTTTCCGCCCTCAGGGAGCCCGGGGGAAGGCCCTAAGCATACCCTGCTTAGCCTACTCCCTTTGTTTCGTTCTCACTTTCTTTCTCTCTTTCTCTCTTTCTCCCTCTCCCTCCTTCTCTCTCTTCCTCCCTCTCTCCCTCTCTCGCTCTCACTCTCCCTCTCCCTCCCTCCCTCCCTCCCTCTCTATACTCTCTCTCTCTCGTCTCTCTCTCTCTCTCTCTCTCTCTCTCTCTCTCTCATCTCTCTCTCTCTCTCTCTCTCTCTCTCTCTCTCTCTCTCTCTCTCTCTCGTCCTCCCTCGCTCTCGTCTCTCTCTCTCTCTCCTCTCTCTTTCTCTCTCTCCTCTCTCTTTCTCTCCTTTCTCCCTCTCTCTCTCTCTCTCTCTCTCTCCTTCCTCTCCTCCCTCCCTCCCTCCCTTTTCCCCCCCCTTTCTCTCCCTCCCTCTCTCCCTCTCTCCCTCCCTCCCTCTTTCTCCCCCTTCTCTCTCTCTCTCTCTCTCTCCCTCTTTCTCCCTCTTCCCCCCCCTTTCTCTCCCTCCCTCTCTCCCTCCCTCCCTCTCTCCCCTCCCCCGTGGCTTCGGTGCCCGACCCTCGCCCTTCGTTCTCGCGACGGCGTGCGCTGGGTCGCGGTTGTCTCCCCGGCTACGCCCTCTTGCTCTTTCCCCGTCATTGTCTTCCTTTTTTCTTATTTCTTTTTCTTTTCATCTATTCCTTTTTTCCCCTCTCTCTTTACCCTTCTATTCAGCATTTCCCTCTTTATTTTCTTTCTCCTTTTCTTGCCTGGTATCCTTACTATTCGTTCTTTCTTGTTATTTCTTGTCTTTCTCCCCTTCTCATTTGTACTTTATTTTTTCTTCGACTCCTCTGCCTCAGTCTTCTTCTCCGCCTGTATTCCCTCTTTCTCTTCCTCCTTCTTTTCTCTTATCTCTTCTCCCTCATTATTCACCTCTCTTCTATCATACTTTTCTTTCTGCCCCTCGTCCTGTTTTTTTTTTTTTTTGCCTACCTTGTTTTAGTTCCTTTTTATTAAGTGCATTCCTCGTCCTTAAACATCTTTATTGTCTCTCCTCTTCCTCCTCCTCCTCCTCTTCCTCCTCCTCCTCTTCCCCCTCCTCCTCCTCCTCTTCCCCTCCTCCTCCTCCTCCTCCTCCTCCTCCTCCTCCTCCTCCTCCATCCCCAGTTAACAGGTTGTTACGAGGCTGCTTAGTGATGTATGGTGGGCAGGTCTCGGCTGATGGAGGAAGGCGTTGGTCCTGCTCTGCAAAGTCTCTCTCTTTCTTTTCTCCCAAAATGTGTCTTTTACGTCTCTTTGTGTTTGTATACGTGTGTTTGTGTGTATGTGTGCGTGTTTTGTGTTTGTATGTATGTGTTTATTTGTGTGTATGCATTAGTGTTTGCGTGTATGTGTGTGTGGGTGTGGTGGGTGTGTGCGGGTGGGTGGGTGTGTGTGTGTGGGTGTGGGTGGGTGTGTGTTTGTGTTTGTGTTTGTCTTTTGGTACTCCACCTACCCTCAAGATCGTCTGTAACCGCAGTGGCGTCACAGAGACGTCAGTCACGGTCCCTTTCCTTCCCGCCCCACGAGTGTCAGCAGCTCTTCCGGCTGTCATCAAGTGCCCCCCCCCCCTCCTTCTCCCCCAGCATCACCCCCTCCCCCAGAGTGATGCGAGCGAGCCGCCCCGGCCCGGTAATCTCGTCCGCCAGAATACCGCGCCTCATTTTCTGTAGCGGGAGAAGCATGCACGGAATGACCCCTCCTCCTGCTCTCCGCTCGCTCGCTCCTCCTGCCCTCGCCCCTCGCCCCTCTCTCTCTTCTCTCTCCTCTCCTCTCTCTCTCTCCTCTCTCTCCTCTCTCTCTCTCTCTCTCTCTCTCTCTCTCTCTCTCTCTCTCTCTCTCTCTCTCTCTCTCCTCTCTCTCTTCTCTCTCTTCTCTCTCTCTTCTCTCTTCGCCCTCCCCCCACCCTCCCTCCTAACTTTCTCCCTTCCTCCTCCCTTCCCTTCTACTTCCCTTCCTCTTTCTCCCTGCTGCACGCCGTAAAACACGAGTAAAACCTGGCGTCACTGAAGCCGAAGAATTCTCTCTCTCTCTCTCTCTCTCTCTCTCTCTCTCTCTCTCTCTCTCTCTCTCTCTCTCTCTCTCTCTCTCTCTCTCTCTCTCTCTCTCTCTCTCTCTCTCTTCCTCTCTGTCTGTCCACCTCTTTCTCCCCCTCTCTCTCCCTCTCCCTTTCCTTTTCCTTTCCTCACTGTTTCTCTCTCCCTCTCCCTTTCCCTTCGTCTCTCTCTCTCTCTCTCTCTCTCTCTCTCTCTCTCCTCGTCTTCTTCCTCTTCCTCTTACTGTGGGAGTCTTCTGCTTGAGATTGAAAGCGGATTTTGGCTTTTCGTCGAGTTGTGTTTCTCCCTTATTTGATTTCTTTCTTTCCTTGTTATTATTTCTTCTTGTTTGCCGGCTTTATATGCTGCGTCTGTGGTCTGTGGCATCCTTCTGTCTTCTGTTCTTTTTATGTATTTGTTTTGTGGCACTGATTACTTCAGATGCGTCTGTTTTCTTGCTATCTTTCCTTACTCTTTATGAATTTCAAAATTTCATACCATCTCGCTTTCATCTCTCTCTCTCTCTCTCTCTCTCTCTCTCTCTCTCTCTCTCTCCTTCCTTTCTTCGTTCTACGTCTCCTCCTCTTTCCCTCCCTCTCCCTTTCTCCCCTTCGTATTTTCTTCTTCTTCGTACTCTTTTCAGATTCACCCCCGCTATTCTCCCCCCCCCTCTCCATTTCCCACCGTCCGTAATTCCCCCCCCCCCCCCTCTCTCTCGCTCCTCCCCCTACATCCTCCCTATGACGTAAGCCACTCCCCCAATCCGAACCCCCGCCCCCCGCCGCCGCTTCCCCAGAGGGCGTGGCCACCAGCAGCGGCACCTCCGACCGACCCTTCAGGAGAAAGGACGCCAGTGCCTCAGGCTTTCCCGACTGTGATTATAAGGCAATTAGACCTCTAATTGCCGACCCTTTCTCTCCTCCCCCCCTCTCTCTCTCTCTCTTTCTTTCTTGTCTCCTCTTTCTTTCTCCTTTCTGTCTCTCTTTCTTTGTATCTCTTTCTCTCTCTCTCTCTCTCTCTCTCTCTCTCTCTCTCTCTCTCTCTCTCTCTCTCTCTCTCTCTCTCTCTCTCTCTCTCCTCTTCCCCTTTTCTCTCCTTCTCTCTCTTCTCTTTCTTTCTCCCCTCTCTCTTCCTCTTCTCTTTCTTCCTTTCTTTTTATTCTTTCTATCTATCTATTTTTCTGTCTGACATCTCTCTCTTCTTTCTCTCCTATCCTTCTTTTTCTCCTCCTATTTCTTTTTCTTTTTTTTCTCTTCCTTCTATTATTTTTCTCTGACTCATCTCCCTCTCACTCTATCTATTTATCTATCTCGCTATCCTTCTTTTTTCTCTTGCTAGCTATATCTCGTTTTATCTCCTTCTATCTTGATCGTCTCTCCGTCCCTTCTCACTTTCGCTATGTTCTTCGTCCTCTTTTCTCTTTCCTATCTCTATCTATTTATCTTTCTCGCTATCTTTCTATTTTTTCTTGTGACCCCCTCCTCTCTCTCTCTCTCTCTCCCTCTCGCTCGCTCGCTCGCTATCTCTCTATTTCTCCATCTATCTAAAGCTAGTTACCTCTATCTCTTTCTGTCGCTCTCTCTTTCTCTCTTCTTCCCGTCTCTTCTCTTTCTATCCCTCCCTCCCTCCTGTCTCTAAGTTTATCTTTTTCTATCTCCTTCTACCTCTCTCTCCTCCTCCTCCTCCTCCTCCCCCTCCTCCCCCCCTTTCCCTTGCCCTCTCCTTCCCTTCCGCTCCCCCTCTCGCTCCTCTCCCATTCCCCCGGAGTGTAATCATGAGAGGCAGCGTGTTATTGATTACTCTAGGAATTGATTCTGGCCGTCCATCAACCTTCTCCCCTCCCCCCACTTCCCTCTCCCCTTTCCCCTTTCCCCTCCCCTCTTGCTTTCCTCTCTCTCCTCCCTTTCCCCTCCCCCTTCCCCCTCTCTCTCCTCTCCCTTTCCCCTCCCCCCCTCTCTCTCTCCTCTCCCTTTCCCCTCCCCCTCCTCCCCTTCTCTCTTTCCTCTCCCTTTCCCCTCCCCTCTCCTTTCTCTCTCTCCTCTCCTCCCCTCCTCCTCCCCCCCCCCCCCTCTCTCCTCCCCCTCTCCCTTTCCCCTCCCCCCCTCCTTTCTCTCTCTCCTCCCCTTGCCCCCTCCCCCTCTCTCTCTCCTCTCCCTTTCCCCTCCCCCCCTCTCTCTCCTCTCCCTTTCCCCCTCCCCTCTCTCCTTTCTCTCTCTCCTCTCCCTTTCCTCCCCTCCCCCCCTCTCTCTCTCCTCTCCCTTTCCCCTCCCCCCCTCTCTCTCTCCTCTCCCTTTCCCCTCCCCCTCTCCTTTCTCTCTCTCCTCTCCCTTTCCCCTCCCCCCCTCTCTCCTCTCCTCTCCCTTTCCCCTCCCCCCTCCTCCCCTTTCTCTCTCTCCTCTCCCTTTCCCCTCCTCTCCCTTTCCCCTCCCCCTCCCCCCCTCTTTCTCTCCTCTCCCTTTCCCCTCCTCTCCCTTTCCCCTCCCCCTCCCCCCCTCTTTCTCTCCTCTCCCTCCCCCCTCCCCCTCCCCCCTCTTTCTCTCCTCTCCCTTTCCCCTCCCCCTCCCCCCTCTTTCTCTCCTCTCCCTTTCCCCTCCCCCCTCCTCTCCCTTTCCCCTCCCCCTCCTCCTCCCCTTTCTCTCTCTCTCC
>NC_051390.1:38063838-38068838 GCF_015228065.2 Penaeus monodon | reverse complement strand
TATATATATATATATATATATATATATATATATAATGGAAATAGTTTTGTCTGTTTATATTGGTGTGTATATCATTTATATTGTACATTTTATGGTACGCAGATATAGCAAGACAATGATATTCCAGGTGACCCTCTTCTGGCACTGTGTCAGATTATTCCTGTGATGGTTACTGTAAAAACAGTATTATGTAAATTGTTATCAAGTTGTAGGATAAGTGGCGTATTATACTTACATTGTTGCATATCGTAATTGTGAGATGACAATGATAATGCAATAAAACAATTGTGTCATACTGTGTGTTTGTTCCCTTCATCGTAAATTACTGTGACAAATTACAGTATCAATAATTGATCCATATTAGTTTTATGAAATATTACACTATAACAATACAGTTAAGCAAGGAAGGAAGGAGATATCAGCAACCAATTACACATACAATATAAGACAGCACCTGTGTGTGTATATATACTATTGGTTATGTTAATCAAAGAATCCGTAATAACAGAGCAAGTGAGCCCAGAGTACTTTGTGCACTTGGTTGCAACGGGCGGAGTCACGCAAAGAAGTGACACTGAAGGACACAAGAAAATTAGTTCGTGAGGTCGCAGAAATAAAGGAATACAGAGGGCTACGGCAGTTTGAAAAAAGTAATAGATAATATATAATAGTGTAATAAAATATAGAGCCAATATAGATGGCAGGTTAAACGGAATAGTTGGAAGAGGAAGAGAGAAAAAAAGAAGAATAACCGGAGAGCCATAACAACGCAAAGAGAACGGCGTAGAATAGAAGGAACGTCGATATTCCAGATGAACGCTTTGAGGCACTTCAGAGAAGGCCAATCTGGGAGGCAGTTCACAAAACGCCTGTACGAGATGAGGCTACAAAGGACCTTGTTTTAGAGTAATACAATGGGAGTTATAGACGGCACATTGTGTGGGACAGATTAGGAGTGGAGAGTGATTATTTTGGCCCGGAATTCACATCGGCGGCTTATTTTGATCACGGCACATTTTAGCTTAATTACGGTACTCCCAGCATTCTTCGGCCGAATGACGGATCTCTCTCTATTTATTTTGTGTTCCCCCGTGTCTTTTGCAAAGTTATTCTCTCTCTCTCTCTCTCTCTCTCTCTCTCTCTCTCTCTCTCTCTCTCTCTCTCGCTCTCTCTCTCGCTCTCTCTCTCGCTCTCTCTCCTCTCTCTCTCCTCTCTCTCTCCTCTCTCCTCTCTCTCTCTCTCTCTCTCGTCTCTCTCTCTCTCTCTCTCTCTCTCTCTCTCTCTCTCTCTCTCTCTCTCTCTCTCTCTCTCCTCTCTCCTCTCTCCTCTCTCTCTCTCTCTGTCTTTTTCTTTTTCCTCCATCATTCTCAATAAAATCGTCTCTTTCTATCTCTTCATATGATAAATAGTACCAAGAGCTCTGCCTGTCTCTCTTCTCACCCTCCCCTATTTCCAGTTTCTCTCTCTCAATCCTATTCCACTTCCCTCCTCTTTCATGTTCCCTTTTCTCTCTCCTTCCTCCCATTTCTCCTATCTCTCTACCTCCTTCCTTTCCTTTTTCACTTCCTCTCGCCTCCTCCTCCCTCTCCCCTTCCACCTGCCCTCACCTCTCCCCCTGCCCCCCCCCCCTTCCTTTCACCTGTGTGTCATGTTTCCATCACTCCAACATCAGCGTCTGCTCATGCCACCCCCTCCCCAAGATAGATAGATTGGCAGATTGACAGATAGATAGATACATAGACAGACAGAGAGACACCATCACCCCACCACCACCCCACCCCAACCCCCACCCCACCGCCACCATCGTCACCAACCAGCGCTGTCGACAGTCACGCGACGCAGCCATCATTATTCTTAAACAATTAATGATCATCTCTAATTTACCACAATTACCCACACTCATTAATTCAAATTCGCGGATCCTCGCTGGGCATTACGTACAGTCAGCAGAGAGCAATACGACAACATTAATCTCTATTCCGCTCGTGAACCCTGGAGGCCGAAGCTTCACCCCTCTTCGCGCCACCGCATTGGCATCGATAAAATGAGAAAAAATAGAGAGAAATAAAAGCTTCGCTCTCTGTCCATCAACCACAACTGATTTCAAGACCAAAGTACTAAAGATCTCAAACCATTAACTCTCAAAACCCGTGCGTGTCCAGCCACAAATAAGACGAGGGGAGGCGGGGTAGGGGAATGGGGAAGCGGGGGAGGTAGAGGCAAGGGGAGAGGGGACGGAGGGACATGGGGTAAGAGGGGAGGGAGGAGGACGGGAAGGGGAAGGGGTCAGGAAATGGGTGAAGGGGGAGGAGGAGAAGAAAGGATAGGAAAGAGAGGAAGAGGTGATAGAGGGGGAGGGGAGGAGAAGGGGAAGAGAGGAAGCAGGGGGCAGGGGGCAGGGGAGTAAAGGGGCTTCGTGAGACAGAGTATCACTCCTGTAAGATTAATTAGAGTCCACGCCAGCTCACCTCAAGGTCGCATGACAGGCGAGCGAAGAGGCGGACCAGATCTGCTTTGTTTTGGGGAAGTTCGGGGAAAGTTTTCGGAGTTGACAAGGGAGGCAAGGGATTTTTTTTTCGTGGACGTAGTGGAGGGGGGGGGGAGTTCAGAAGACGTGGAACGCGAGTGATATAATTGGTTAATTTCATTGCGTTTACGGTCACTGTATTGTTTTTGTTTTCTCTTCTTCGTCGTCTATTTTCCCCCTTTTGCTTCGCCTTCGCCTTTTTCTCTTATTCATCTTCGTCCTCGTCATTTCACGCTTATTCCTCCTTCTCCTTGTTTTCTTTCCCCCTCCCCACCTCTTCCCTCGTCCCCTCCTCTTCCTACTG
Organism: Penaeus monodon; assembly: GCF_015228065.2. Lineage (NCBI taxonomy): Eukaryota > Metazoa > Arthropoda > Malacostraca > Decapoda > Penaeidae > Penaeus > Penaeus monodon. Next base: position 38,066,007 of record NC_051390.1, on the reverse strand, counting down.
CTCCCCCCACCCCCACCCCCTTTCCCAACTACTGAAAGGAGTTCAAAAGCAAATCCTCTTTCCCTTCATTACCGATTCTCTTTATCCGTCCTTCTTTTTTTTCTGGTCCACTCTCTTCAGCTGTCGACTTTCTCGCCCACTCGCGCCTCGTCCCCAGCACCCCACCCCCAGCCCTCCCCTCCGCCCCCACTTCAGCTCGCAATCGATTCGGCGATACAAAGATCTATCGGATTCGCGCTCTCGTATGTAACATTACATGCGCTGCCTCAGACTGTAAATAAAAATTCCGAGTGTCTGTCAACATCAACATCACCGTATTTTCATGACAAGCGGTGGATATGACTTGACAAGTAGAGGCTTGGTTACCGAAAGGCTTCCTGGGTTTTAGATCATCACTTGGTTACCGTAAACAATAACATAAACTTTGTATTTATATGTTCCGCTGGTCATAAATTTCTGCCCAAGGGGAGTTATGCCTTTCAGCGGGGTCCTGTCATGGGGTGAACTCACCTGTTTTATGCTGTGTTGTGATGTTGTGATTCTGCTTTGTTGTTATTGTTGGGGTTATTCTAACTTGCCTGATGAATCTGCAGGTTTCGATATGTGGCGGTGATTCTGTTGTTGTTTTTACTGCTTTTCTGTTTATTGATTTCTTTGCTCGTCTGATAAATCTGCAGATGATTCAGTGTAGCGGAGTGAATTTGTTTTTTTCTGTTGTTTCTTTTAGTTGATTCTGAGTTCTTTATCTAATGAAAATGCAGGAGTTTCGCTGTTCGCCAGGTGACTTTTTCTCTTATTCTTGTTGATTAAGATTTTTTTTTTCTCTCTCTCTTTTTTTTGGGGGGGAGGGGGCTTATTTGCTGAATCTGGTAGACGACATATTATGCTATTGTTTTTGTTATTTTGCGGTCGTAATCTTTCTTCATGTGATGTATCTGATGGAGCGAATTCTCCGTGAACATGCTGCTGCTGCCACTGTTATTTCTCCCTCGTTTCCTCCACTTATCTGACGAACGCACTGCTCCGTTATCTCACAGAATGACCGACGCGCTGCCTCTCGAACTCACCGGCTGTTTAAACTCCCCTATCGACTTGCTCTTCCTATTGATTGGGAGAACCATAAATCTGCCCTTAGTGACCTACTCACACCCGCGGTTCAAGGACTCAGGGTTCGCCCGCGGAGGCAATTTGCGTGGGATAAGCTTTCGACTCTCACGATCCCCTTCCCCGGGCTTGCTGATTTCGTTTCCGATCCGCTTCTCATTGTGAACGGAAGGAAGCATAAGAAAAAGAGAGTGGAAAAAAAAGACAAAAATGAATTGGTAGATAATGATAGATAGATAGAAAGATCGATAGATAGATAGATAGACTGATAGATTGACAGATAGATAGATACATAGACAGATAGATAGATGATAGATAGACAGGTTGATAGACAGATAGATAGACAAATCGGTAGATAGATAGATAGATAGGCAGATACATACACAGACAGATAGATAGATAGATATATAGATAAATAAACAGACAGATATTTACATAGATGGATATAATGTTAGACAGACAGATGGATACATAGATAGATTTAGAGAGAGAGAAAGAGATGCACACAAACATACACACGCACACGCAGAGAGAGAGAGAGAGAGAGAGGGGGGGGGGGGAGGGAGAGAGAGAGAGAGAGAGAGAAGAGAGAGGAGAGAGAGAGAGAGAGAGATGGAGAGAGAGAGAGAGAGAGGGGGGGGGAGGGAGAGAGAGAGAGAGGAGAGAGAGAGAGAGAAAGAGAGAGAGAGAGAGAGAGAGAGAGAGAGAGAGAGGAGGGAGAGAGAGAGGAGTAGGGAAGAGAGACGAGGAGAGAGAGAGAGGATGAGAGGGAGGAAGAGAGGAAGTTTGGGAGAGAGGGAGAGAGTCACGACGTATGGAACGGAAGAGAGAGAAGAAGTGGAAAAAGAAAGAATGGTAGAAGAGAGATAGATGAGAGTAGATAGAAGTACTGAGAGACAGAAGAGAGGGAGAGAGAGAGAGGAAAGAGAGAGGAGAGGAGGAGAGGGGGAGGGAGGGAGAGAGAGGAGAAGAGAAAGAGAGAGAGAGAGGAAAGGAGGAATGAGAGTAGATCGAGCACCCAATGCCAATGGACCAAAAAGATAATCCACACCACCTTAAATCAAA
>NC_051390.1:38058838-38061338 GCF_015228065.2 Penaeus monodon | reverse complement strand
GTGGCATTTGGGAAGATCCAGAGATTTACAGACAGGCGAGACAGGGTCCAGGCCTCGCTAAACAAAGCGATTTCTATATTCATTTAGCATAATGGTTTCATAATGAGGAATAGTAATGATGAGAATGATTAATGATATTGATAATAGTAATAATAACAATGATGATAGTAATGACAATAATAGTGATGATAATAATGATGGTAATAACAATAATGATGATAGTGATGATAATGATAGTAATGATGATGATAATGATGATAATAATAATGATGATGATAATAAAGATAATGATAATGATAATGGTAATGATAACAAATCACATGATAGATATAATCTAACAAATTACTGAAACATTTTTTCGCCTAAAATTTCAACAAGCATTTCTGTAATTTTTTTTTACATTTTATTTTCCCCTCTCTCTCTCTCTCTCTCTCTCTCTCTCTCTCTCTCTCTCTCTCTCTCTCTCTCTCTCTCTCTCTCTCTCTCTCTCTCTCTCTCTCTCTCTCTCTCTCTTCTCTCTCTCTCTCTCTCTCTCTACTCTACTCCTCTCCTCCCCTTTCTTTCCATTCCCTTCCTCTATCAAAGCCCCGTCTCTCATATCCTCTTCCCCTCTGCTTCAGTTGCTCTCTTTTATCAAATTCCCTCTCTTCCTCTCTCCCACGTCCCGCTGCAAAATGCCCACACGATTAGGAGCCACAGACGTGTATTCCGAGTCCGGGGGTCGTCCAGTCAGACAGGGGGGTGGGGGGGGGGTGATCCGAGTCTTGATATTCCAGACGCATGCGAGGGGCTGGTGTTGCGACGGTGCCCGTGTGTGCGTGCTAGTTATTTTTTTTTTTTTTTTTTTGGGGGGGGGAGGTGGATGTTGCTTTCGTTGCTTGCTGTTGGTCGTGCTTGATTGCTTTCTTATTTTAGTGATCTCGTGACAGTATTCCTATTTCTGGCTCCATGGACCTTAGAACGGCCTTCTTACCACTCGCCCTCTCTCTTCACCTTTCTCTATCTACCTCTGTTCGTCCCCCATCTACCCTTATCTCTCCCCTTGTTTCCATATCTGCCTATTCCTCTCTATCTCCTTCGACCCCTTCTAGTTCCTTCCCCTCGCCCTCCCCCACCCCTCTTCCCCCTTCTCTCCCCCCCTCTTTTTCCTCCCCCTGTCCCCCCTCCCTCTCAGCCTAAGATAATAAATTTCCGCGCCGCCGCCTTGCCTCGGGATCAAACACTCTCTTATTAGGATTTAATCCTACCCGCGAGGTGTCAAATCCTCCTCTCACGGCCCCTGCTGATTGGCCGCGGGCTCGCCTCGTGCTGTTTATGGTCTCATTCGCAAGTGAGTATGTTTATGACTCGGCATCATGGCAAATTCACGGCGAAATGACCAAATTATTACCCCGGACGATCGCCAGCGTCTGTTGTTGCTGATGAGGAATGGCTGACGGTGCAATCAGAGTAATGACACTGGCGGAGGCCTTCGCGTCTTTAGGAGCTGCTCTTTTTCTTCTTTGTCTTTCATCTTTATTGTTATTGCGTCTGTTCATTTCATTTGTTCGTGTCTTGCTTTACATATTCTGTTCACTTGTTTTACATTCTATTTGTCTTATTCATTTCATTCTCTTAATTTTTTTTCTTAACAGTTTTTTTAATTTGTCATATTTATTAGTTAATTGATTCATTATCATCATCATTAATTTTTTCACCGCATCATTTGGTCTAGACTGTGGGAGACTTGACAGCTGCGGAAGGTCAAGCTTAGATAAACGTCTTCGATATTTTTTATTATTATTAATATTTTTTTTACTGTGACATAAATTTATTGTCTCTTTATCCTCAAATTCCATTTATTTTTGCAGCTGATTAACAAACTAGAAAATTCTCAAAACTCGTCTATCGAGGAGTATCTGATATAAACAGAGATTATATTGCTAAACACACATATTCAGGGCCCCATATAATAACGAGGAGTAATGTCAACACACGTGTTTACCTGGAGTGTGGAACATTGCCTCACATAACAACACTTTAGAGCGTTAGCTACACACACACACACACACACACATGCACAGCATACATACACACACACACACTGACATGTATACAAAACACATACACGCAAGCAAGCACATTCCTTCAAATATCCATACATGTACACAATAATGCGCATGCACACATACACGCACACAAACATGTATATATAAATATACGTACATTTACACACACATACACACACACACACATACACACACACACACACACACACACACACATACACACACACACACACACACACACACACACACACACAAAAATATATATATATATATATAATATATATATATATATATATATATATATATATATATATACTATATATACATATATATAATATATAATATATATATATATATATATATATATATAAATATATATTATATATATATATATATATATATATATGATATATATATATATATTTTTTTTTTTTTTTTTTATATAGTGTATA
>NC_051390.1:38040518-38044417 GCF_015228065.2 Penaeus monodon | reverse complement strand
GGAAATCAAAAGACTCCCCTTTCCTTGTCAGCCGTTGCTTCTCGAAAACCCTGATGTTTTCTCGAGCTCCCCCGTTCGTGTCCCAGAGCGCTTATTACTATGGATCTTATTCCAACTATCGTTGCGTTGACGAGGTTACATGGGCGCAAAAATCGTGATTATCGTACACTCCCGGGTGGATCTTCGTAGAATTTCCCGGCACCTGAAGGTAAAGTTTCCGGATGTACGATGCTGTGAATGCCTGCATAGAGAGAGTTTCCACACAGTGTCTGCGAGTTTACACGTGTATTACGTTTCAGTTGTGAAATCGACACAATACGAACGAGGCTCTCCCTGATTTCGGTTCTGCTCCAGGCCGCCGTGCTTCTGTCACGACTCTTGCGCCTGGACTGCCTACTGATTATTCTTTTCATCGTCACTTCGTCGCCTCATCTATTCGTCAACCTGTTGTTCCTCATGACCCTACGCCCGGCCGCTCGCACCCCCTCGGCCAGCGGATCCAGGAAGTGCAGGGGGGGAGGGGCAAAGGGGGGGGGGCGCACATTCTCTCGCATGGATCCACTTCAGAGTTCAAATGCCGAGGATACAGTTAAACACATGCAGTCTGTTTATCTATCTGCCCGTCCATGCATTTACATACATCTGATTATCTGATGTGCCTATCCCCCCCTCTCCCTCTCTCTCTATCTCTCTCTCTATCTGCCTATCGGTCTGTCTGTCTATCTATCTGTCTGTGTCTGTCTGTCTGTCCATCTATCACTCCGTCTACCTCTCAATCTCAATCTCTGTCTGTCTTTGCCTCTCTCTCTCTCTCTCTCTCTCTCTCTCTCTCTCTCTCTTCTCTCTCTCTCTCTCTCTCCCATCTATCACGATCTATCTATCTGTCTATCTATCTATCTATCTATCTATCTATCTATGTATCTATGTATATCTCTCTCTCTCTCTCCCTCTCCCCCTCCCTCTCCGTCTCCCTCTCCCCCTCCCTACCCTCCCTCCCTCCCCCCTCCCTCCCTCTCTCTCTCTCTCTCTCTCTCTCTCTCTCTCTCTCTCTCTCTCCTCTCTCTCTCTCTCTCCTCTCTCTCCCTCTCTCTCTCTCTTTCTGTGTCTGCCTGCCTGCCTGTCTGTCTGTAAGTCTGTATGTCTTTCTGTCTGTCTGTTTGTCTATCCATCCATCCATCCATCTATCTGTCTATCTATCTATCTATCTATCTGTCTAACTATCTATCTATCTGTCTGTCTCTGTCTGGGCTTGCTCGTCTGCTCTGTCTTCTCTCTAAACCTTGTCTCTTCTCTCTGTCTGTGTCTCGTCTCTGCCTCTCTCCCTCTCCCGAGAGGGGAGAGAAGAGAGAGGAGAGAGAGAGAAAGAGAGAAGGGGAGAGAGAGAAAAAGGGCTATAAACGATGTGTGTGTGTGTGTGGTGTGGGTTTTTGTGTGGGGGTTTATGGGTTGTGGGTTTGTTGGTGTGTGGGGTGTGGGGTGTGTGTTTGGTGTTTTGGGTGTGTTTGCGGTCCTGTGTGTGTGTGGGTTTTTTATGTATGTATGTATTTATTATGATGAACACACACACAACCACACACCACACAAAACACACACACACATGTATTATTATAAATAATAATTTATATATATAATATAAAAAAATATTTTAATATATATATATATATATATTATATATAATATAATATATTCTGGTGTGTTGGGGTGTGGTGGGGTTTTTTGTGTGTTATATAATATAATATATATATATAATATATAATATTTATATAAATAATATATAATTATATAATTATAATAATTGTGTGTGTGTGTGGTTGGTGTGTGTGTGTGTGTTATAATGTGCATATATATATTGTGTATATATATATTTTAATATAATATATATATATATATATATATGTAAATATTATATGATGTGTTGTTGGGGTGTGTGTGTTGGGTTTTGTGGTGTTGTGTGGGTGTGGGTGGTTATGTAGTATGTATGTTGTATGTAGTATGTATGATTAGTATTTAGTATGAGAGTAGGATATAAAACTAAAATACATAAAATATATATATATATTATAATAATAATATAAAAATAATAGGGGTGTGTGTGTGTGTGTTGTGGTGTGTGGGGTGTTGGGTGTGGTGTGTGTGTGTGGGGGGGTGGGTAATGGTTGGGTGTGTGGGTTTTTGGGGGGTGTGTGTGTGGTGGTGTGGTGTGTGTGTGTGTGTGTGTGTGTGTGTGTGTGTGTGTGGGGTGTGTGGGGTGCAGGGGGGGGGTGGTGGGGGGGTATAAATAAAATAAAAATATAATTTAATAAAAAAAAGGAAAAAATAAAAGATGTAAAAAATATAATATTAAAAATATATAAAATATAATAAAATGGAAAAATAAATAAAATAAAAAAATAATAATATAAAAATATACACACAAAATTAATATATATAAAATTTTAATATAAATATAGAAAATAATAAAAAAAAAACAAATAAACAAAAATAAAAAAATACATATAAATATAAAGATTATTATAAAAATATAAATTTTAAAAATATATTGCATAATTTTTAAAATATTATTATATAATATTATATATATATATATATATAATATAATTATTATATTAAATAACATATATATAAAATATATATTTTATTTCATTTTTTATATATATATATTATATATATATATATATAATATATTATATATATATATATATATATATATATATATATTATATATATAAAATGTGTGTGTGTGTGTGGGGTGTGTGGGGTTGTGTGTGTGGTGTGTTTTGTTTGTTGGTGTGTGGGGGTGTGTGTGTGTGTTGTTGGGTTTGGGATTTATAATTTATATATTATAATTTTATATTATATTATATATATATAATATATATTATATAAAATTATATATATAAAGTGTGGTGTGTGGTGTGTGTGTGGTGTGGTAAATTAAAGTAATAAGGGGGTTACATAAGGGAATAAGTTTGATAGATAGAATTTTTAAAGTATAATTTAATATATATATAATTAAATAATATATATATAATATATATTATAAATTATAATTATATGATGAATAGTGAAAATATAATATGTATTGATATATATAATATAAAATATATATATATATATAATATATAATATATATATATATATATACATAGGAGAGAGAGGAAAGAGAGAGAGAGAGAGAGCGAAGGGATTATGATGAAAGAACTGTATCTTTAAGAGAGAATTTTTGTATTTCATGCCATAATTGTCAAGAGAATTATAAAGTCTGAAGATGAAATAATCTGTATGCTGAAGTTGGGAAAATAATTGTATACCGAAGAAAGAAATGCTGCATTCTGGAGGCTAGGAACTGTATCCTGCTGAAAAAGGATACAGGATGCAATGTTCCGAAGACAAAATATTTTTGAAGAAGATAGACGAAATGGAGGTACTCGAAGTGTATTCTGAAGAGAGATGCATTATATCTTAAAAGTCAGAAAAAAAAAAATTTAAAAAGAAACCCGAGAATTCAGAGCATAAGGCTGCATTCCCAATGGGGGATGCGAATTATAAAAAAAATAAAAAAAAAAGCGTTAAATTTAAGAAAAAAGAATTTGCACCCGGGAAAAATAAATTTCTATGATGAGAAAATCTGTAATCGATAAAAGGGGAAAAGTTTTTTCCCCCGAAGAAGAATGTATACGAAGAAAGGGGAAAGAGCTTATTGTAAAGGGATGAAAGCTCTGCTCTTAAAAGAGAAGAGTTGCATCCGAAGAGAGAAGATCTGTATTCTAAAAAAGGCAAAAACTGTATTCTAAAGAGAGAGGAGACGAGGTGTAGTCTGTAATAAGTCTGTATCCTGAAGCGAGAAGAACTTTATTTTGAAGGAGTAAGAGATATATTCTTAAAAGAGAAGATCTGTT
>NC_051390.1:38020518-38025518 GCF_015228065.2 Penaeus monodon | reverse complement strand
CTTTTAAGTCGCCAAGCCGAGTTAACATGCCACGAAACTAAGTTCTAAGGGAGCAAGAAGTTCGCTGGTAGATACGTGCTTATCACTTGCTGTTTTGTCTGTATGCTTTTCTCTTTACAGTCTGTGTTATTTCTCTGTTCTGTGTTATTTCTCTGTTCTGTGTTATTTCTCTGTTCTGTGTTATTTCTCTGTTCTGTGTTATTTCTCTGTTCTGTGTTATTTCTCTGTTCTGTGTTATTTCTCTGTTCTGTGTTATTTTTGTGCTGCGCCTTTTTCACGTGTGTTATTATGATGTTTTGTATTGTATTATAGGGTGTCATTTTCTTCATTATACGTTCATCTTCAAAATAACTGTAATTCTGTCTGTTTCCTCCTCTTACTCTGTCTTCCTTCAAATATACTTATATTTTATTGTACATACATCTGTTTTTACCTCTTTTACCTTGGTTATACCTATCACACGTGCATCCATGGTTTCATTTTCGTTATATTTGTAACACTTTCTAACACTTCTGTGTGACTTCTCAAGCCTTTTGTAATGTGTGTAGTTACTATTGACTTATAGCGTATCCATTTGGCTTGTCCGTATGCCTAACATTTGTGTGAACTGTGCATGTATTGAGTGAGCTTGACGTGTGACCTATTCACTATATCTGATGCAAACATTACGTAATATGGTTTTGTGTTTTTTATCTATATCATTCGTTTTCCCTCTTCGTCTGCCTGATCTGCACGCGAGAGTTGGTGTGATTTAAACAAGATGAACCGTATTAAGAGGTGTTTCGGTATGAATAAACCCCTAAGTGGAGACGTATAGATAGACTGATAGACAGACAGATAGATAGATAGATAGATAGACAGATAGAGAGAGAGAGAGAGAGAGAGAGAACATTTGATGAACAGACAGACTGACACATCCTGTCCAGAGAGCCCAAAGCATAACATAGAACTGAATATTGTTGCCAGACAATAGGCACACCCTCCGCCCTATTACGCAGCAAACAAGCAGTTATTGTCTTGGTCAATTAGGCTGTTATTACGGGCAAAGAGGGGATGCCGCCCCCCTCGTGATGGCAGAGTATTCGTCACACTCCGCCCTCTCTCTTCGCGCGAGAACCAAATGCTTTTGTAACGGGGTAATCGATGTCAAGGTGTTTTTTGTGTACTGCCCGGGTGTACTTCTGTTTGAGATGATTTATTGAGTCGTTTAGAAAGCGGAGGGTATTCTTTTTTTTTCTTTTTTCTTTTTTTTTTATGTACTTTTATAATTAGGTTATCATTTGAAGGTTCTAAAAAAAGTTTTTTTTTTTCGTTGTTGTGTGCTTGGATTTTTTTTTTTTGTATTTAAATTTTCTAGTAGTAAGTCAGATTCACTGAAATGCGGATTCTGAGAGAAGCCTCTTGGAAGGGGCGAGTGAGGGGGTCGTTTGAGTCGAGGGTTATTAAGGAGACGTCATCGGACTGACTACTTTTTGTTCGTGTCTTGAGGCTGTCACTTTTCTACCCCTTAAAGCGATCGGCAAAATAATAAGCGTTATCACCATGGAAACCATATAAATAAAAGGAGCTCGGACGCACCATCGGCACCTTCGAGAGCGCCATTCCCTCCCAGAGGCTGGGGACGGGCGCCGGCACCCTCACCGCACTGGGGGAAAATCTAACCGCTAATGTCGTTGATACTCGTGGTGTGGAAACGGTTTTTCAAATAAGCGGCGGCGCGCGAAAATCCAGGGTTGAATTGGATTATTTAACAAGCTGGGCAAAGTTACGGCTGGACTTGACTTGGAGGAGCTGAATTCTGTGACCGCGAGAAAGGTCCGGCTTGATCAAGGGGAAGGTCAGCCGTTGAACTCTTTGAGTGAAACGCTGACGAGGACGTTGCCATAATAACCTTCATTGTAGCCAGTCGCAGCCATGGTCAGGCCGTTAGTCCGGAGGCGAGTAGGGCCACGCCCTCAAGGCCGCCGCCGTGATCGTGGCAGGCTGCCTCTTCATCTACCAGGTGAGCCTCGAAGTGCAGCGCTACCTGTGCCACTTCACTGCCACCTCAGTCAGCCTGGAGATGCCCCCGACGCTCGACTTCCCGCAGGTGGTCCTCTGCCCCGACCTCCCCTTCAACCCCGTGGCTCTCAGGGACCTCGGGATGGACATTTCGGCGCCGCCGGGTGCGTCCTCGGAGGAGAGGCTGCAATCTATACTAGAGAATATCATCCAGATGAAGGGCGTGGACCGAGCCACCGCCGCCGCTGAGGTGTGGGGCCGCGCCAGCTTTGAATTAGGGGAGCTTGTTGAACGCTTCAGCTTCGGGGACGTGTCTGAGAACTACACTGAGCAGACGCAGGGTTCACAGTATTGGAAAAAACTTTTAACTCCCTTTGGCAGCTGCTTAGCTCTCGATCTTCCTCACATAAAGAACAAAAAAGTTGTTCTCCCGAAGGTCAGTATACAGGTGAAAATGAAACCTAGCGTTCCTCATTGCCCGAGGTCAAGCATATCGTGCCCTGCTGCCGACGAGGACATCATGAGGGACTGCAACTCGACGTGCGCGCTGGAGGAGTTTCTGCAGCTGAAACAGAGACTGACCTACTATGTATTCGTGTCAAGGCAGTACCCGGGCGAAGCACCGGGTGAGCCGCTCGAACCTTCGGGTTCGCACGCCCGGCTGGATCCCTTCGCGTCGGGCGTGTGGCAGGTCGCCAAGCTCGGAGAGGACGGGCAACCTCTCAATGTCTTAACGATCGACTCCTTACTGGTCAAAGTGCGGCCCATTAACTGCCGAAGTTCGAGATTCAAGGGCCCAGGATTTTCCTTTGGAAAATGCTTCATCAAACGAATGCAGGAAAAGCATAGATGTGTCCCGGTGTATGCTAATTCCAATGTAACAATCACAGATGCTTGCAAAGTCTCGGTTCTTCACCACGCCATAGTAGACACGGATGACGAGGAAGACTTTTGCAACGTGCATACAATGCACGGCTGCTCGTACACACAGTGGACACACGAAGTGAAGAGTGGGCTTAGCATGATTAAACTGAGCTCGTATCAGTTAGAACTGGCTTTCGCTTCCCCGAAGATCCGCGTTGAGACCGAGATTGATTTATATCCCTTCCCGCAGCTGGCGTCCGACATAGGCGGCAGTCTCGGCCTCTGTCTGGGAATGTCTCTCCTGACGGTGTGGAGGTGGATCCTTGTGCCCAGGGAGGAGCATCCCTACTCGACCAGCCATCACTTCCGTCACCTTCTGTACTGGTCTGTGGTGACACTTTTGACGTTCAGCACCGCCCTGCACGGCCTGGTGTCCCTTCAGGAGTACTTCAATCAACCCCCTCTCATCGCCGTCACTCCGGCAGGCTCAACGAAAACGACCGGCGGAAGCGACAGAGACATTCTGCACGACCAGGCGGCGGCACGGCTGGCGAGCCGGGCCTTGGACTGTCGTCAGGATCATCTGTCGGAGTGGGAGGAGTGCGTCCTCGATTGTCTGATGAAGTTAGCCTTGCAGCAAGTAGGGCACGTAGCGCCCTTCATCGACGTGAAGGACCTTCCGCCCTGCCAGGAGAGAGAATACTGGGAGCCCCGCAGCACCTACGTCGTCCCAAGCCTTCCCATGACCACCGTGATGGACCAGCTCCTGGTGAGGAGCTGCCGGCGGCGGTGCAGCCACCTCGGCGCCCTCAACGCGTCCGACATGGAGACGCCGATGGGGATGCTCATTGACCATGAGTACTACCGCATTACGGCTTGTGACCTCCTCTGCAGCCTGGGCGGCATCGTCAGCCTGTACGCAGGACTGTTCCTCAGCAGCCTGATTCCTGCCATCGTCAGCTTCCTGCCAGACACGACAAGGAGGACCAGGCTGTTCAGACGATTCTTGACGATGGCGCTGGAGTCCACCATCTACGTGAGCGGCGCGGCGCTCTCTGTGCTGCTCGTCTATCGCTACATCTTCGCTCACCCGATATCGAGCTCGTCCTCGGGCCAGCCGCTGCGGACGGCCGAGCAGCCGGCGCTGACGGCCTGCCACTTCCCACCCTTCTTAGAGCCTCTGCGGGAGGATTCTGCGCTGCCCATCGACGAGCAGTGGGCCAACGCGGCGTGGCCTGAACGCATCAGTCGCGTGGCCATCACGCAGGAGGTGGGCAGGATGGCCGCGGGCAAGCACGGCTACAATGTGACGCCCGTGCTGACTCCGCTGAACCGCTGCTACACCGTCACGGCGGCCCTTCCCTACAACAACTTCGTGGCTTCGCTCTACTACTGGTGGGACGACAACGACTTGGTCGTCTTCAGCATCCACAACCAGAACGACCCTCCGTTCGCATCCAAAGTGTTCCACCTGAGGTCGTACTCGGCCGTGACCCTGACGGTCACGCCGTTCCACTACACGCGCCTCAGCCAGGACGACCACCCCGAGGAGAGCTACGACTTGTGCCTGGACCGGTGCGTGCAAGACAGCTACAGCGACGCCGTCGGCTGCCGCCTTCCCTACGTGAGTTGGCGGCCCGACCTTCCCCTGTGCGACCCCGCCAGCGCCCGCCGGCACCCCGCGTGGCCACGGCAGCCTCTGGAGCGGCCGCCGGCGGAGGACACGGACTCGCGCTGCCATAAAGCCTGCCGGAGCCGCCTGCGGGAATTTTACCTGACGACGACACAGACTCAGACTTGGATTGAGCCGGGAATCAACATCATCCAGAAGAGGGGCAACTACCACGACTTCAGGGAGGAGGACTGGTACGAGCTGTCGCAGTTGGGCAACGACCTGGGCGTCGTGGCCGGCTTCACCCTCGGCACGTCCATCCTGTCCCTGCTTCAGGCCGCCATACAGCGCCTTATTCCCTAAGAAAGGCGGAAAAGCGCCACTCTGTTGCGCCTCTTGTGGACAATGGCCACAGAAGTATGTGCCTCGGTTCTCAAACGCGGTAGATATCGTCAGTCATGGCCTTAGGTGCTATTTCTCATCTAAATGGAATAAAGGAGAATATAAATTAACAAGAAAATAA
>NC_051390.1:37973018-37975518 GCF_015228065.2 Penaeus monodon | reverse complement strand
AGCGGATTATCTTTCCTTCCGCCCATGTCCCCTCCCCCAACTGGTGGGAAATTTTTTTATAAAACTGCCGCCCCCAATTTAAATTGAAAAGGCTTTTCTTTTGCTGATTAAAATTTGCTTTCCTATCCTCCGCCTTCCCACCGTATTCCCGGGCCCCCCGGCGCCAAATCCCCCCCGATTTTCCCCCGACCCTGATTGACCTCCCCCCTGTTTTGTTGTCTGTCATCACCTGCCCCCGGTTTCCGCGTTCCCCCTCTCTCTCTTTTATACCCCCCCCTCTCCCTTTCCTCTTCCCGACCTGAAAAAGGAAACCAGGGGGGATTTCGAAACGGGAAATCTCCCTTTCAATAAAACTAAATTTTTTTTATTGTGGGTTTTTTTTTCCCCTTGGGTAATATTATAATATATTATATAAAATATATATATCTATATAATATATAAAATTATAAAATATATTATATAATATAATTTTATTATTATATATATATTATATATATATTTTATATATTAGTATATAATATATAGGATTTTAAAAATATTTTATATTATATATATATATATATATAAAATTTTAAAATATATATATATAAAATTTTTGTGGTGTGTTGTTGTGTGTATAAAAACTATTTTATATATATAAAATTTTATATATATAATTTTTATTATATTTTTTTTTTTGTGTGTGTGTGGGGGTGTGTGTGGGGTGGGTTGTTTTGGATTTTATATATTATATATATAAATATATATATATATAAATATATAAATCAAAAATATAATTTTTTATATAATATATATTTTTTATAATAATATATTTTAGATATATATTTATATATATATATTTATATATATATATATAAATATATAATTACACAAAACACACGCACATTGTTTTATTTATATTTTATATAGATATATATATATATATTAAAATATTTTAATAAAATATATGGTTGTGTGGGTGGGGGGGTGTGTGGGGTGTGTGTGTGTGTGTTTTGTGTGTGGTAGGGATATATAAAAAAAATATTATATATTATATAAATTTTATAGTACCCACACCCACAAACACACACACAAAAAACCCCAAAAAAAACACACACACACCAAATAAAATTATAATATATATATATAAATAAAAATAATAATTTAAATATAAATAAAAAACACCCCACAGTACACACACATACACAAACACACGCCAAAACCCCCACATGCATATGTATAAATTTTATATATGTTGTTTTTATGTATATATATATATATTTTAATAAAATAATAAAAAAAAACAAAACAAATTGGGAAAAGGGGGGAAAATTTTAAAAAGGGGGGGGGGAGGAAAAGGGGGGGGGGGGGGAACAAACACAACACACACGCACCACACACACAAAACCCCAATTTTTAAACTTTAAAAATAATATAAATTTAAAAAAAAAAAAATTATTAATATAAAGATAATACTATATATAATTATATATATATATTTTATATAAATAATATATATTAAAATTTTGTGTGTATGTGTATATATATGTATATTATGTATATATATGTAAAATATTTTATATAATATATATAAATATTAAATTTATATATATTATAGTAATTAATATAAAATATAATATATATATTATAACATATATATATATAATAATTAATATATATATATAATATATAATACACACACCCCCAGATACACATACACATAAAACCCCAAACACACACCCATATACACACACAAACCCACACACACACAACACAAGCGCCCCCACACACACAACACACACACACACACAACACCCCCAACCACACAACCACACAACACACACACACACACCTACACAAACCCACACACACAACACAACACCCCAACACACACAACACACACAAATTATATAATTATATATTATATAATTTTATAAAAATAATATATATATTAATATTAATATGTTATTTGTGTGTTGGGCTGATATAAAGTTTTAAATAACATATAATAACAAAAATTTTTTAATAATATAATAATAATATATAAATATATATATTAAAATAAATATTAAAATAAGATATAAAAATATATATTTAATTTTATATAATATATTAAGTATGGGACACACAACACCCCCACACACCCACACACACACACACCACCCACACACACAAAACATTAATAAATTATATAAAATTATATATATATAATATATATATAATAAAAAAGTTATATATATCACGTACGTATGATTATTTAAATATAAATATATTATATATATAATTATATATATTTTAAAATATTGATAATATATCGCTAAAAACTTCTTTTTTATCTTTACCCCTTTTTTTTTTTATATATATTTTAAATTAATATATAATTAAAATAAAAAAAGAATAAAATTTAAATTATCTTTATATTTTTTAAAAAAATGTTTATTAAAAAATATATATATAATTTTTAAATTAGATATAAGAATAAAATTTTTATTTTTAAAAATTATAAAATTTTATAAATTAA
>NC_051390.1:37933694-37936194 GCF_015228065.2 Penaeus monodon | reverse complement strand
ATATATATATATATATATACATTATATATATATATATATATATACATATGTATGTATGTATGTATGTATGTATGTATGTATGTATGTATGTATGTATGTATGTATGTATTTATATATACATATATACATATGTTTATACACACACACACACACACACACACACACACACACACATACACACACACACATATATATATGAGGGAGACAGCAAGAAAGTAAGTACATAACCCGTCCACTTTCACAGGTGATACGAATTGCAGCCCGGGGAAGACTGACACTGGGACAGACTGCAGTGATATCTGTTTCAACGAGTCTTCAGCATCATATTTGCAAGATAGCTTTTACTTTTTCGTAAGGACGGTAAAAATATTTCGGAGTTCCTGTCACGGTAATGAAAAATGGCGACAAAATATTCTGTTTTTTAGAAAACGGGAGAATTGAAAGGGCTTCAAGTCAGAGAGCTCCGTCGCGACAACATGAAGCAATTGTCCTCGCAGAGAATGTTTTCTGAGATGATTTTCGAGATGAAGCAACAGTGGGTGAGGATGCTCGTGCAGGAAAAGCGCTCGTAATTGTTTATTAGCACGGGACTCGGGTGCATTTCCTTTCATTTTCCTTTTGTTTCCGTTGTACTGGTGCTTAACTTCAAGATGAAATAAGTATGTGTTCGGAAGTCCCACTAATTATACTACAGAGGTTATCTAAAGCCGAAGGTTAGATGCAAGCCAGGGAGGAGGGGAAGCCGGTTTTGCAAGGGGCGATCAACATGCCAGGTAGACACACTTACTCCCACGTTGCCTCAAAGGAATATCGGAGGATTTCTACGTCAAAAACACCCTCCTGTGGGAATCATAGTCCCTCTTGTTTTCTGCGTTTCCCGTTTTCTGTGAGCGGAAAGGTATCAGTTGATGCTTTCTTTTTATAGGGCGGTTTCCTGTGTCGATTAGGCGTCGAGGGAGACCCATTTATGGGAATAAGAGCCGTGGTTCGGACTTTCCACTTTGCTTCCCAATGAACCGCCGTCTGCCTCCGCCATTCTCTCGAGCAGAGAGGAAATTCTGATTTTACCTTCTGAGACTGACTGAAGTTTCTCTTCCTTCAGTCCTCTTATGCTCTGGCCATTCTATTGTCTATAGACCCTAAACATTACGCCCCATAAATTTCTGTCAAGCTGGTACATGGTGTAAATCCAAAGATATCTCTATCCACGCTACAGAATGTTACCCGATTCAGTGATCATGACCACAATTAAAAGGTGTACCTAATGGTTTTCGTGAAATCTGGGTATTATATATATGGAAGATCTGGTGAGGAGAGATTTTTACCGTAATGGAACGAAAATCTTTTAGATAGCCATTGCCAAAGGTTATGAATCTGTTCTTTATCCCTTCCATCTGGACCTGCTTCGATGTAAAATGACCAGCCTCAATTTGCTACTTACGACTACTTTGATGTGATTGACGCCTCTTTCTGTAAGCTAAGAAATAGAATTAAAATAAAAATAAACTAAGTGAAAATAGCTGAACTTTTTAATGAAAAATAAAGTGAATGGAAAAAATCCTTATGGCTCAGCTAGACCGTGGTAACCCCCATATTACGTGACCTGAGTTCATGGTGTCATGACTAGTACCCAATCATATGTTTTTCCTCCGTCCGCAGCACCGTATTGCATTATGCCAATTTACTATGGCTGTCAGAATTCCTCTTTTGGCGTCTAGAGTTTGAGGACTCTGATAGCTCTTCATCCTCATGTGACTCCTAATTTCAATAAACTAGATCGATACAGGATGAGTTTTTACATCGTGCTTATAAATAATACAGTGACATTTATACCAAAGGATCTTTATTTTTCAGAATACAGCAGAGTGGAAGAGCTATGATGTTTGGCATGCCTCCTCTTTCGTGTAGTTATGGTTGTTTTGCTCGTTGAAGCTATAGCGGTAGTTCATAAAATAATTAAAATGGTTTGGTGAACTAAAACGCGATAAAGGAATCGTAGTATCAACATGAACTTAAAGTATCATTACCCAAACATTAAGAAAAAATACATGAGATCAAGAGGGACCCGTAATAAAAAATCACAGCGTCACTGCATTCCCTCAATTCGCCTTTGCTATCACATCTCGACCTCTGTGGGTTACTTACACCCACGTTTTTTTATGCGAAAGCGTGAGACCAGAACCATTGCCTTCCTTGACCTCATAATCAACCCTCGCGAAACAAAGCACATACTCAGACCTTGTAAACGCCATTATATTGCCAGGTCAGGAGGACACCTTATAACGAAGATTCATTCTTGCAAATGTTTGGTGTTCCGGCGATAATCCCGCTCATTATGGCATGTCATTAGAATGTCAAAGAGTTTGTCTGGAGTGTATTAATCTATCTGTCTCTCTCTCTCTCTCTCTCTCTCTCTCTCTCTATATATATATATATATATATATATATATATATATATATATATATATATATATATATATATACACACACACACACACAT
>NC_051390.1:37916194-37918694 GCF_015228065.2 Penaeus monodon | reverse complement strand
GGATAGCCTGACTCCCTCGTGACTGACGGATATTGAACAGCGGCGAGAGCGGATACGGGCGGGTACTGCGCTCGCGGGTTATCGGGCTGGATGGTAACCGCGCGGGGGGGGGGGCTGCTGGGTGAGGGATGGGAGGTCATGCGAAAGGACATCAGGTCGAACGGTAATAGTAGACAGATCGGTTAGATAGCTGAGTCACGAGATACGCAGAGGTTAGATAATAATCGCCGGGAAATTGCTCCTACGCAGCGAGTCAGGTCGAAGGCCATCATCATCATCAGGGCGAAACTGTTGATGGTAGAGGCGACCCAAGGCCCCCGCTGACCCCGGAGAGGCAGAGGCCGGGCCAGGTCACAGATGGTCAGCGTGGGTCACAGAGGGCCAGAAGGGCAGAGGCGCAGGGGAGCCATTTCGAGTCGCAGGTCGATTGATGGAGGCGACACTGTATTCCGGCTCATTCGGGGGAGGGAAATGCCCGGGCGATTGGGCGCGACCCACGACCAGGCGCCGTGGGACGCTCGCTCTCAGCCAGCGCCGCTGACGATTGCACTAGCGGTAAATCTGAAGGAAAAAAGACTTGGTGTGTCATCCAAGAATATCCATCGTATACTGTTCTCTTTCTTTGACTTTATCCATTTATCACTTCTATTATTTCCTTTTGTTGATGTAATGCTTTTAGTCTAGCCTTTCTACCATGGCCTCGTTCGGCTCTTTTTCTCCCAAAACATCTTCCTCCCTACAACCCCTTGCTTGCTCACAACTCCCTCTGCATCCCTCCCCCACGCACTCGTCTGCCCCTACAACCTTCACTCCTACACCTCCCCATTCACACACGCACACACAACCCTCTTCCCCAACTCAGTCTACACTCAGGCCACCACGCCGGCACCAGCTCACACCCCTTCCCTCTCCTCTCTCCTCTTCTCTCCCCCTCCCCTCTCCCACCTCCTCCTTCTCTTTTTCCTCTTTCATCTCCCTCCCCTCTTTCCTCTCGCTTCCTTCCTCCTCCTCTCTCCCCTTTCATTCCCTCTCCTCCTATGCCTTCCCTCCCCTACCATCTCCTCTCCTCCCCTCCCCTCTCTCCCCTCCCATCCCCTTCTCTCTCTCCCCTTTCAACCCCTTTCTTGCCACCAATCTCCTCTTTCCCCTCTCCTCTCTCTCTATCCCCTTTCCTTCTCTCCCATCGTTCCCCCCCCTCCTTTCTACCCTCTCTATTTCTCTCCCCTCTCCTTATCTCTCCTGTCCTGTTCTCCCCTCTTTCCCTCTCTTCCATCCAATCTCATCTCTTCTCCTCCTCTCTTTCCTGTCCCTTCTCTTCCCTCGCTTCCCCTCTCCTCCCTCCCCTCTTCTCTCCCCTCCCCTCCCCCCCTCCCCTCTTCTCCCTTCTCCTCCCGTCCTCTCACCATCCTCTCTCTCCATCCCCCTCCTCTCCCCCCCTCCTCTCCCCCCAAACACGCCAGCCATGACGACCAAAGGATCACCAGCGTACAAAGGCACACGTCACCACTGCTCGCTTAATGACGTTTCACTAACCCTGGCGACCCTCGGGGACACGGCAGCCACTTCTTCTCCGCCTCCTTCCCTGATGATCCACGCCCGGTCCCTCGAGACGGAGGATGACTTGTGTGTGCGTGCGTGTCAGGGTGTATGTGTGTGTGTGGTGGGGAGGAGAAGCTGTGTGTGTGTGTGTGTGTGTGTGTGTGTGTGTGTGTGTGTGTGTGTGTGTTTATGTATGTTTATATGTGTGTGTATGAATGTATGAATATATGTATGTATGTAAGTTTGCATTTATATACACTTGTATGTATATGTAGTCATGCATATGTACAATGATCATTAAAAAGTATCAAATAGCCACCTTTATGTGAACAATTATTGTCTGCATTGCTATTCACTGTACTCGGTTCTTTGAGAGATTCATGTTACCCAAGTGTTGTAAATTAACGAAAGCACGACACTTCAGGTAAATATTTGCAGCTGCCATTTTACTATTTCAGCTTGCAAACGAAACTCAGCGTATTCGAACCAGAATCACTGTTCGTTCTACTGTACATCTGTTTGTCACTTTTGCATCCTGAATTGTCTCTGTGAACCGAACTGTAAAGGCTCTTTCTTCGTAAAGTGATTCAGACATTCGCAAGATCCATCGTCTCTCCAAAAGAAAGACTGTTTGCATCTTTCCATGCAATGATGCAGTGCTACAACTCAGATATTACTTTTACATTTTTATATTTCTCCTGGTTTTGGGTTTTTTCTTGTTTCCGATGTCGTGTTTTCTTAGAAAATAGAAAAGGTCATTAAAGTTAAGTACCCCCAGGTTTTGAGTCACTTACATGACTTCATTTTATTGTACTATCGCGCTCTTCGTCAGTCATTCTGATCATCCTTTTCTGCTACTATTTCAATAATTACCATTATGCATGCACAGTCAAACAGGCGTGTGATGTTCGTTAACATGGATATATATAGTACGAGTACATTCATACATACATTTTGCTTA
>NC_051390.1:37903694-37908694 GCF_015228065.2 Penaeus monodon | reverse complement strand
AGGACCTCGCCGCCCATGACGCATTGCAGGTAAACGTCCACCAATCACAGCCCAGCCCGGCCGCAACGCCCGCCAATCACAGCCCAGCCCGGCCGCACGACACCCTCCGCGCGCGAATGTAGTCCCTCAGTTTACGTTATTATACATTTTTTGCCTATGAAAGGCTATCTATTTCGTTTTTATGGACATTATTCAATATAATAACAAAAATGAGATGATATTCTAAGCACCAAAGTTCTAGTAAAGGTAGATGGTGGAAGTATTCAGTCAAGGTGGTGATAAGCAGGAGTGTGGAGTGGCGGGAGATCGCAGTCACTCTGAGACAGTGGTGCTGAGCAGACGTCACTCGATTGGCTTGTGATACATACACACACCCAAAATGGTAGGTGTTTCGCTCTCGCTTCTAGGAGGAAATACTCATTCCTGTTGTCCTTTGGAACGCGTGCAGGATAAATTGAAACGTTGAGTATCGGTATGTGAAAGAAGTTTTACTTTCATCCGGCGCTAAAACCACTGCCGCCGGTCGCAAATGTCAGATTTTTCCTTTTATTTTTTCGTCAGACAATATCCACAAAGAAATTCGGATCTTTAATAATTGGACATAACGTGTGAAACCCAAAGAGAAGATAAAAACTCCAAAAAGTACGAGTCCGGAGACGAAAAGGAACGTCAGTCATTCCAACATTCCCGGCCACCAGGATTTCTGTCGCGGCGCCGCCTAAATTCTCAACATTTATACATATTTGCCGTTTTCTGCCGTCCTTTCGCATGGCATCGCCGACCATTGCAGGTAAACTCGAAAAATAAGGGAGAGCTGGTGCATAGGCCTACTCAGACGATAGGCTTCATGCGGGGGGAGGGAGAGCGAGGGCCTAGGCGTGGTCTTCGCAACGGCTACTTTACCTTTTCTCATCGCAAGGCGGTCGGTAGTGTGAGTTCGGTTTGATGTACGGATAGTTTCAGGGGGAGAGCGAGTCCGCTGTAAGCCCCGTGCATCCCGGCTCGTGCAAGGGAGGCCACGAAGGGCTCCTCCGTCGCCAGCCGCTCCAGGCCGAGGCTTCCCCCGTGGCTCGCCTGCCTCCTGCCGGTGTGGCCAGGGCGAAGGCTGGTCGAGGCGAGGCGGGGTTGCACAACCGCCCGTGGCACAGGACGCCCTCCTCGCCGCCTACGCCCGCCCTCGCACCGACATGGGAGGGCGCGCTAGACTTTGCCGTAGGGCTCTTTACTTTGGAAGAAGCGGGAATACAATATAGAAGTCAGGGCACGAGTTGTATCCAGCCTCAGGCTGGCGAACGGCGATCCGTCCGTGGCTACGAACGTGCACACGTACGCACGCACGCCGATAGTAGCAGCACACGCGCGCAGCCCCGGCCCAGTGCGCCGAGGAGCCGCTGTGCCGCCTGCCTCGCCTCCGCACGTGTGGAGGGAGGCTCGGCCGCGGGTCCATTTCTGGGAAAAGCGATGGGAGAATGCTTAAGACGTGTCCAAGCGAGGCAGATGAAGCTGGCCATAGGCGGCTGGGTCTGGCTTGTCAGATCGCGCTCCCCTCCAAGGCCCCCCCCCCCCTCCTGCCATGTTTGTATTTTTGTTTAGCCTAGCAAGGGTCACCTTGTACACGAATACGTCTTCGATGGACTGGCGAAAAGAAATGGCTGCAGTTGCGTCACCGGGTTGAACCTGTGTCGCTCTGAGTCCAGCTTCCAAGGCGGGCTGGACCGACTGTCGGAGATATGGAAAGTGTGTTAATGTGTGCATTTGTGTAGTATGCGCCCGCTGTTGTGTGTGTGTGCGTGCGTGTGCGTGTGCGTGCGCGTGCGCGCATGTGTACGCGCACGCGCTTTCGTGTTTGCATTGGTATGCATTTGTTTGTGGTATTATGTGTGTGTGTAACTAATGTTAGTAGTGTGTGTATGTGTGTAACTAGTGTTAGTAGTATGTGCGTGCGTTAGTATTGTGTATGTGTGTGCGTGCGTTAGTATTGTGTATGTGTGTGCGTGCGTTAGTATTGTGTGTGTGCGTGCGTTAGTATTGTGTATGTGTGTGCGTGCGTTAGTATTGTGTATGTGTGCGTGCGTGCGTGCGTTAGTATTGTGTATGTGTGCGTGCGTGCGTGCGTTAGTATTGTGTATGTGTGCGTGCGTGTCAGTAGTGTATATGTGTTTGTGTGTGTCAGTAGTGTATATGTGTTTGTGTGTGTCAGTAGTGTATATGTGTGTGTTTGTGTGTGTTAGTAGTATATATGTGTGTGTGTGTGTGTGTTAGTAGTATATATGTGTGTGTGTGTGTGTGTTAGTAGTATATATGTGTGTGTGTGTGTGTTAGTAGTATATATGTGTGTGTGTGTGTGTGTTAGTAGTATATATGTGTGTGTGTGTGTGTGTTAGTAGTATATATGTGTGTGTGTGTGTGTGTGTTAGTAGTATATGTGTGTGTGTGTGTGTGTGAGTAGTATATATGTGTGTGTGTGTGTGTTAGTAGTATATATATGTGTGTGTGTGTGTGTGTTAGTAGTGTATATGTATGTGTGTGTGTTAGTAGTGTGTATATGTGTGGTCTTGCATGTCTGCATACACATTTGTACCCATAAAGTCTGTATGTGTATGTGTCTGAATGTCTTTGTTAGTGGGGTGTCATATATATGTATATATATATATATATATATATATATATATATATATATATATATATATGTATATATATATATAATGTATGTATGTATGTATGTATGTTGGTGTGGCTGTATGTAATTTATTGGAGAGTGCGTTTAGCTGACTTTCAGTGAAACAAAGAAATTATGTGAACTATTTCAGAATTATGGTTGCTGGCTCCTTGATTGTGGTGATAAAAGCCGTGAAATGTTTTTTTTCTGGCGTTTCCTGTCCCAATCTGAACAAGTAACTTTCGTGACATGAATCTAGGCTAAGATTGCCGTGTGTGCGAGAGACTAAAAGAAAAGATTGTCGTTTGGTTACCACATAGACCGTGGTCGTCAGCCACCATTGTTCTTTATCCCCCAACACTGCTCTCTCCAGGCGCTGGGGAAGAGACTGGGGATTAGTTTTGGTTTCCTCTAAGGGTGCAAATCCCGCCCTACACGGTGGGCATGTGGCCCATGTGGAGGAGGGAGGAGAGGCGTGGTTGCTCATACTTTCGCTCAACCTTCACCTTAAGCTTTCACTTTACCTGCGGTCGTCGGCTGTTATACCAGATGAAGGTCGCCGCCCAGATCACCTCTGCTTGAGAGAATAAGAGGCTTGAGGGTGGGGGTCCAACCTTTCCTTCCTGTTCCTCCATTTTGTTCAGTCGAAACTCTTGTCATTTTATTTACAATATAGTCGTGAAGAGTAGCTTTTTTGCTTATATTTAATGTTATTCTATATTCATCAGTTACCCGTACAAAGTTTGGATATACATAGTAACGTTAGGATATTGCTTTAGTCTCCCCACCCAACTGATTCGTTCTCTTTGACCGTGCTTAACCATACTCTGAAGAGGCCCAAGTTGACTTGTGTTAAAGTGCATGTGCCGTGTTTGCATTTAGTGTTCTGTTCTAGGCACTTGTTCATCTAAAGCAAACTTGCTAGTGTGTAGAAAATTAATCAGTTGCGATTGCTATAGAACCCTCTAGTCAATTGTGGGGAAATCCTGGGTTTCATAATAGCTAACCTAATGTGATAACATCGCAGCTGTTAAGATTTCTTTCTCTATCATTATTATTGTGGGGGGGGGGGGGTAGAAAACTGAAATTTCAAAATATTGGTATATTAGACCAGGTTTCCCACCGTAGTTTATTTTACTTTTACATTTGTTTATCGCCTTCTGCCGCTGCAAATGTCTCGCTTCAGAATTTCCCTTGTCCTAACCTTTCCCTTTAACCCCCTTGCCTTTTTTGTCCGGATTTCGTGAATTTTTGTATGGTTACCGACCGTCTCCCGTCTCCCTTTTCTCCTTGCCTCCTCTCTCCCCCTACCCTCCCTTTTTCCCCGTGCATCCCCTTCCCCTTGTATGACCTTTCCCCTTCCCCGTCCCCCCCCCTCCAGTCTGCCGTTCTCATTAAGTTGTGCAAATCGAAATCATATCCGGCTCTACCCGATGTCTCAAATGTGGGGCAAAACCTGGCGAGTTCCCACCATGATGACTTCACCAGGTCTGGCCTCTTGGTTTTGCATTAATTGTGACATGTCTTGTCGAGGCGTCTCCTCTCTCCCTCCCTCCCTCCCTCCCTCCTCCCTTCTCCTTTCCGGCCCCCCCTTCCCCTCCCTCGCTTCATCCGGGTTGGGAGTGTGGGTCAGTTGACACCCACCCCCTCCTCCCTCCCCTCACTCCCACGCCCCTTTTATCCCCTTAGACTAATCTCCTTTATTTCCAATACCTTTTCTTAATCATTTTTTTTTTCTCCTTGTCTCTATCCCTCCCCCTCCCGTTATTTCCGTTTTTCCCTTCCAGGCCACATTTGGCCGTCCTCCTCCCCCCATTCCTGGACAACCCCTGTCGTCCAGCTATCCTCTTTGTATTAATTCCCCTTCGCCTTTCTTCCTTTTCTTCCTTGGCTCGTCCGCGCTTCGATCTGTCCCCCTTTTCTTCTGCTTTATGCCCTGCACTCTCGCGTTTCTCGCCCTCCTCTCTCGTATCTTTGCCTTATCATTATCTTCCATTTTTGGCAGTTGAGGACGACTTTTTCTCCGATTAAAGAAAATGTGTGCTTTAAAACTTAAAGCAGTGTGCTGTTTATATCGCGAGCCCCCCCCCCCCCCAACACACACACACGCTCTCTCCCTCTCCTCCCTCCCTCCCCTTCATCGTCCCAGTAATTTCCCTTCCCTTTATATTTTTTCACAGCCTCTCCCCCCCCCCTTCCCTCTCCATACCCAATCCAGTGTTTATATATCTTTCGTTCCCCTGCCTGTTTCCCTCCCTCCCGCTACCTACCCAATTTGAAGGGAAATCGATGCAGAGTTGGCCCGTGTTCGGGTGTTTGGACAGTCGAGGGCAGAGTACGG
>NC_051390.1:37896194-37901194 GCF_015228065.2 Penaeus monodon | reverse complement strand
TAGAAATATATATATATATAGATAGATAGATAGATAGATATATAGAAATATAGATAGATAGATAGATATATAGAAATATATATAGATAGATAGATAGAAATATATATAGAAATATATATATATATATATATATATATATATATATATATATATATATATATATATTTATATATTTATATCACTACACATGCACACACGCACTTGGGCAATGGCACGCGCACACTCATATACACACGTTTATGCATACTCTCACACGAACTCGTGTACACCTGCATTCTGATGTGCATAGCGTGTTTTATATACTACAATTTATTCTACATTTATTGTGAAAGCGAGCTTCGTGAAATCCCTTGCGTTGTGAATGAAGGAATCCAGAAATCCCGCACTTGGTCGGCATCCCGTCTACTCGTCTTAAAAAGAAAAAAAAAATCTCTGCGTATTTGTGTGTCTGTATTTGTTTGTATGGTTAGCAGTGCGAGTGAAGTCACTTCCTCCTTGTTCTTTCCCTAAATATATCATTAACCTTTCTTAACTAAATAGTTTGAGAGAAATAGTCCGTAAAGATTATACAGTACGCTCTAGTTAATTTCTAACCACCACCCCTTCTCTATTAATCTTATGTAATAAGATGTATTTTTTAATCACTTAATTTTGGATAAGTCTAATGGTACTTTTAAGTGTTGATATAAATCTATCCAATAGTTATGGGGAGGCTCCCTTAGATGTTTAGCTGTCCTCGCATCTCACCTGTGATTCGCATGGTTGTAGAAGGGGGAGGAGTGAAAATTTGTAATTGGTTTGCCTAGTTAGTTTTTCAGTTCAAAATAGTTATTGTTTTATGATTTTTAATTTTTTTATTTATTTATTTATTTTTTATTTTTTTTTTTTTTTTTTTATCAACTGAAGCTGCATGCCCCTCCCCTCCCACCCAGGAAAGTGTTTAGTGTTTGTAGGTTTTGTGTAGCTTGGTTTTGGACCTACATGTGGCCTAGATTTCCCTTAGATTTAGTGTTTTTTAGAATTTCCCTTCCTATTTTTACCCCTACCCCTATTTCTCTTTAGTGGCCTTATCCCCCCCCCCCCCTCCCCCTTACCCTGCCTCCAATCCCTTTCCCATTGTAACTTTATGAAATCTGTAATCTTGTGGCTCAGTTCAGATTTCCACAGTATCTTCCCCCAATTTTTTTAAAATAAAAAAAGGTGCTTCCTATACTGTCCTTCCTTTCTGGAAAAATCTATTTCTATGGAAACAATAATTGTTGCATTTTTTCTTCTAAGAATGTCTTTGCTCACCCCTCCCCTCACCCTCTGCTATGGACCCTCTGGCTTTTAAGAGAGTCAAATAAAATTATTTTTAACTTGTGTAGCTATCTTGAAAACTGATATAGAAACCCCCTCCTTTGCCTCCACACCCACCTTTTCCTTTCCACCATTTTTATGCATAGCAGAATATTGTTCCCTTTCCTTTGCCTCGCTCCTACCCTTTTTACTTCCTTTTCATCATAAATTTCATGTAGCCCCCCCCCCCCCTTCCTTGACTTGTAGTGCCTTGACACAGTGCCATGCTCACCCTTTGCCTTAGGCTTATTTCCCCAAGTATATCACTGATGGCTGTACCTGTCCCTAGCTCACTGTACCTTATGTGCACCTTACTGTATTTTTCTAATGTGTAGTATTGGCACCAGTGAGTATTGAATATACAGTATGTATGTATACATGTATATGTATTCATGTATATCTACATATATGTATATACATAGGTATACATATATACATACATACATGTACATATAGTCATAAACATACATACATGCACATATAGTCATAAACATACATACATGCACATATAGTCATAAACATACATACATGCACACATAGTCATACACATACGTACATGCACACATAGTCATAAACATACATACATGCACATATAGTCATAAACATACATACATGCACATATAGTCATAAACATACAATGCACATATAGTCATAAACATACATACATACATGCACATATAGTCATAAACATACATACATACATGCACATATAGTCATAAACATACATACATACATGCACATATAGTCATAAACATACATACATACATGCACATATAGTCATAAACATACATACATACATGCACATATAGTCATAAACATACATACATACATGCACATATAGTCATAAACATACATACATACATGCACATATAGTCATAAACATACATACATACATGCACATATAGTCATAAACATACATACATACATGCACATATAGTCATAAACATACATACATACATGCACATATAGTCATAAACATACATACATACATGCACATATAGTCATATAAACATACATACATACATACATATATGCACATATAGTCATATAAACATACATACATACATACATGCACATATAGTCATATAAACATACATACATACATACATACATACATACATACATACATACATGCATGCACATATAATGAACATACATACATACATACATACATACATACATACATACATACATACATACATACATACATGCACATATAGTCATGAACATACATACATACATATATACATGCATACACATGCACATTATGTATATAAGAATATTTGCTCATTGTATATGCAATGTATATATTTCTAGTGACGATGCCTTTTTACACCCTCCCCCTTGCAATTTTTCGCACCAAGCAGTTGCACCCTGTCTGTGTTGCAATGTCCCCTTTCCTTTCCTTAACCCTCATTCATTCCCCATGCTTATTCACAGTTGTCACTCTCTGCCGCAAGTGAGCAAAATCATAGCAGTAAAGAGCAAGTGACAAGGATTTTCCCATTACCAATGTATTTATGACAGTGGATACTTTGTGATTAAGTATTGGGAAAATCACGCCCAGTCAATTTAGGGAAAATGCTTTGCTTTTCTGTATCAATCGTCATATCCTTTGCTCTTCCTGTTATCCCTTCTGTTGTCACATGTTTCTTGGTTCCATTTCGCCTTTCTTCCTTGTGTAATTCCTCCATAATGTCTAGTTTCTCTCTCTCTCTCTCTCTCTCTCTCTCTCTCTCTGTGTTTCTCTCTTTCTCTGTGTTTCTCTCTTTCTCTGTTTCTCTCTCTCTCTGTATTTCTCTCTCTCTCTCTCTGTATTTCTCTCTCTCTCTCTCTCTGTATTTCTCTCTCTCTCTCTCTCTCTCTCTCTTATTTCTCTTCTCTCTTCTCTCTCTCTCTCTGTGTATTCTCTCTCTCTCTCTCTCTCTTTGTGTATTTCTCTCTCTCTCTTCTCTCTCTCTCTCTTCTGTATTTCTCTCTCTCTCTCTCTCTCTCTCTCTGTGTATTTCTCTCTCTCTCTCTCTCTCTCTCGTCTCTCTCCCTCTCTCTCTCTCTCTCTGATCTCTCTCTCTCTCTCTCTCGCTCTCTCTCCTCTGTGTATTTCTCTCTCTCTCCTCTCTCTCTCTCTCTCTCTCTCTCTCTCTCTCTCTCTCTCTCTGTTATTTCTCTCTCTCTCTCTCTCTCTCTCTCTGTATTTCTCTCTCTTATATGATATTATATATATATATATATATATATATATATATATATTATATATATATATATATATATATATATATATATATATATTATATATATATATATATAAAATAATAACTATTCATTTTTTACCCCCCTCATACTTTCCCCTGGTTTGAACAACCTTGCACATCACCATCCCTTCACCTTCACCCCTTTATTGCTACGAGCCGTTATGAAGTGTTTTGCACAGGAGCACCACCCCCGCCCCCATACACACACCCTCCCCCTCCCCCATCCTTGCTTGCCTCTTCTCTACTGTATTTGATAATTAAGCGTTGATGTAGCATTAGGAGCTTCTGCACTTACATTTTATCTATCAGTCTCTCTACATCCATCTAACTGTCAAATCTATCTATCCATCTATCTTTATATCTTTTTAAGTTACCTTTGGAAGCTCTTTGATTAAAACCCCCCCGTGAAAATTGTTTGATCCGATTATTCCATATTACATGTACCACACTAGGCTACGGTGAGTATGTCCCTCGAACACCTTCCAGCCAGAAGAGGGTTTTCTGTATTTTGCATCAACAACCCCGTTATATATATACTATATATATCTTGTATATGATTTTTAATTGATATATATTCATTTGCGACACTTGGAAAGAGGTGTCTAGAAAGATATATATCCGTACATAGACTGTTTTTGGACTTTTTGCTACATACAGAACACCGTTTGATGGACTACTTGAATGCTTGAGTTTTAACCCCCCGTCTGTGTCAGGCTCTGTGTTCATATATATATATATATATATATATTTATATTTATATTTATATTTATATTTATATTTATATTTATATTTATATATTATATTTATATTTATATTTATATATTATATATTTATATATTTATATATTTATATATTTATATATTTATATATTTATATATTTTATATTAATATATATTTATATATATATATATATATTTATATTTATATATATATATTTTATATATTATATATATTTATATATATATATATATATATTTATATATTATATATAAATATATTATATATATATGTATATTATTATATATTATATATTTAATTCATTATATATATTATATCGATTATTTATATGAATATATACATACATTTCATTGCCATTTTTCCTTTTACTATATTATTTTACCCTTTGTTAATTTCAGATTGCTGCTTGCCATCCTCCCATCCCTTTTTCCATATTCGTATTTTCCTCCCTCTTCCGTCCCTCCTCCTCCGTCCGCCTCTTCCTCCATCCTCCGCACTCCCTTTTTCCTATTCGCTACCTGTTTCCTACTACTCACTCCCTTCCCTCCCCTCCCCTTTCCCCTCCTCACTCCCTTTTATTCCTTTCTCTGTGTACCTTGCCTCCCCTTGCCTCTTCCTTTATATTCTTCCTGTTTTACCTGCCTTACTTATCCTCCCCTTTCCAGTCTTATA
>NC_051390.1:37888694-37891194 GCF_015228065.2 Penaeus monodon | reverse complement strand
TAGTCACGTTTCCTAGGAGACGAAGGAAGCTAACCGTGGCCAGTCTCTTGACGACTGATTTGATCACCCTTTAAACGTGGTCCTCATTTTGATTCTGAATTTGCTCAAAATTGATTTTAAATTCAATAATGATATAATCAGCTGAAAAGATCTGCCCTCATACTCAACAGTTGATCTGTTCTCTTGGATAGTCCATTATATATACGACAACACATGTCCCTGTCGTAAGAATTTTTCTGCTGAAGGTTTAGTATATACATTCGCTTCAGTGTGTCGTCAAGAGTAGCATAACTGACCAAACGTAACCGAAAAAGAATTTATGCATACTGATGGCTCCGATATCCTTGTTGTAGCCCTCCCCCCCCCCCCTTCCCCTTACTGCGGCCACGATTTGCTTCCGGAAGTCTAGTAATAGTTGCTGAGAGCTGAGGTTCTACAGTATGGCTACTACTCGGTGATTGATAACTTGCAAGATTTTTTTTCCTTAGCTTGGGATAGGACGAGTATAGATTTTTATTTCCATATTTTCCCCCATTCTGGGTTTATAATTGTTCTTATTCATATTACAATTATTTATCATTATTTAAATTATTAATGATGATTCGCCTGTATCCCCAACACTAAAACCGTTCTCTCTCTCTCCCCTCCCTCCCCAGGCGGATCAGCTGACCGAAGAACAAATTGCCGAATTCAAGGAGGCCTTCTCCCTGTTCGACAAGGACGGCGACGGCACCATCACCACCAAGGAACTGGGCACAGTCATGAGGTCCTTGGGCCAGAACCCCACCGAAGCCGAACTCCAGGACATGATCAACGAGGTGGACGCTGACGGTAAGCGGAGAAGGGCGGATGTTCGTTGTGGGAGGGGAGGTGGGCCGAGGGTATGGAGTGCGGGTGTGGGGGTGTAGGAGGTGGGAGGGAAAGCGTCTTTTCTATCAGGACGTTCATGTTTGAGGACTTGTTAATAAGGTTAGTCCAGTGATCGCTCTTAAGCGTAACCTGCGCGCCCATGTTTTTGTTACTGTAACATTCTTTTTTTCTTCTGTTCTTAACGGTTCTTTTCATGACTCAGGAAGGAGGGAGGGAGGGGGGGGGGGTGGAATAATTAGTTGACATTTCTATCGGTGCATTCTGTGTGAGGTAACGGATGGTGGGAGATGGGAGAGGGGAGGCCGATGGCGCGAAGATGGTTGAAAGAGTGCGTGAGAAGACTCATGGTCGAAATCGATTTTTGAAAAAAGTATGTAACAGCGGAAGAAGAGAGAATACGGGCAATGTGTCCTGCCCCCACTGCCGGCGAGGACGAACGGACGGAAGTAGGAGCAGGAGTGGCAGCAGCAGCAGCAGTCACTGTTGAGCAGCACGTGTTGGTGGATATAAATACCCGGAGCCAACGCCATCAAGCCAGCAGGACCCGATGTAGCGGCCTCCAACACAAAACGGTATTAAGGGTCAGCAGTTGGCTTGATTTTTTATACAAGTTAGCGGGGATCATTACCCCCTCCCCCCTTCACTCCTTTCTTTAATCTCTTGCTCTTCTCTCTCTCTCGTTCTCTCTACATCAAAGAAATACAGAAAGTTACTCCTGTTAAAAAATATATATATATATTCATTAATTAATACACACACACACACACACACACACACACACACACATACACATGTGTGTGTTACTTTTTTTCTTTTTTCAAATTGTGGCTCGGCACACTTGCTTGTCCTCGAGTCCGGTTGCCCATTTCGTCTTCAAGCCTGCACGGAGTTATCTTAAGTGTAAATGCAAACGGAGGAGGAACGAGGATAGCGAGGGACTGCTAGGAAAAAAGGGGGAAACAGCCACCCCCATACTGGGATAGTGGCCTTGGCACTTGTCGCACTGCTGTCATGCTATTTATAGACACAATCCCGACATTTTGGTGTGTCAGGTTTTAATGAAAAGATAGCGATTGTCTTGGAGGGGGAGGGGAGGGGAAGGGAATGGCTGTGGCTGTGGCTGTGGCTGTAATCTGGAGTTTTTAATCATACTTGGTAGTAGCTGTCGCCGGTCGATGTCCGAGGCGTTTTTATACTCGCTTCTCGCTCGTTCTCTCCCCCTCCCTCACCTTCCCCCTCCCCCTCTCGTGGTGACAAGACGTTTGCAAGAACTCTCCTGCAAAGCGAAATCCCGCCATGACCCCTTCGTTGTTCATCGCCCCCGCACCCTCGCCCATAGCCTGCATTTCCTCACAGCGCAAGCCTCGTGAAGGTGACTGGGTACACTACGCCATGTCATGCCCACTCATGCCTGGAGCCGGGCCGTTCTGTGCGGTGCTGTGCCTGCTTGCCTGCCAGATTACTGACATACCTTCAGGTTTTGCTCGTGATAAAGGCAAGGCTGGGGAGAGAGAATCCTTTGTTTGGACATTGTTTAGGGTTATCTCTCAGTTGCATTATATCTTCCCCGTTTTACGTCGATCAGCAGCTCTGTATCTTTAACGCCAAATGCAGGCCGTTTATGGATGCC
>NC_051390.1:37873694-37886194 GCF_015228065.2 Penaeus monodon | reverse complement strand
TTTTTCCCCTTCGTGTTTTCCCTTTTAGTTTCAGCGAAGCTTTTCATTGGTCTTCCGCATCAAGCGTCACTGCTGCAGGCGTTTGGCGTGGGAAAGTTTGCCGCGCGCAGGCCGCGATATTCTCCAGATGGGAATAGCTCTTGTACTCTTGATCGCGGAGGAAAGGACAGCAGCTTGTGGAATGTGCGTGGGAACTCTAGTGTCACGTGGGGAACTTCCCTCTCTCCCTCTCCCTCCCTCTCTTCCCCCTCTCCCTCGCTTCCTCCCCTCTTTTCCGAACCGTACTTCCGCATTTTTTTCTTCTTTCGTCCGTATACTTATAATTGGAGAAGATATTCATTGCCTTCCACTGCTGGTTTGGAGAAGGTAAAGCTAATATTTGATATTTACAGGGCCTCGTTTACAAGCTAAGGCCGGACGCCTGGCAATCGGTAGCGCGAAAGGCAAAAGGACGAGCCAAGCGCAAGTTCTCGGAGCGAGGCGGGCGTGTTAACCTCTTCCAAGTATTTTTTGGTTTCCTCTTTTTCCACGGTCTCCGCAGTCGCCCTCGGGCCGGGCAGCACTCGGAGAGTAGAGGGCGGGGGAGAGGGGAAGGGTACCCTGCCGGCCGTAGGATGCGCCTCCGGTGTCATTGCGCGGCGGAAGAAATCTCGCAGGGCTCAACCCCTGTCTTCCGCCTAGACATGTATACGCGCCCCAAGAAAAATAGTTTAGCGAGTGGCAGCCCAACTCGCGAATGTTTACTCGGCGGGTAAACACTCGCACTTTGATACAGCCGTGCGTTGTGCCCTTAGAACGCAACAACGCACGACGCAACTCGGCACTCGCCTCATTTGGGTCTTTGCTCGTGATAGTTCTTGTTGTTGCAAAGTCACTGCTTGCAGTATTCGCCTGTAGTCTTCAAGATCTCACGTTTGTGAGTATTGGGACCATCGCTTTGGAACGGTCGTTGTAGGGGGCGAATGCCTCTTAATCTTCAATTCCAGGAGTCACTAATACTAATAGTAAATCGTTCTTTCCTTCCTTCCTTTTTCCCCTCGCATATCTTCTCTCCTCCTCTCTGCTATTTTTCGCGCCACACTTTTTACATCCTCTCGACTGGAGTTACCCCGCCGCTGGCTGCACCTGGCCGTAGATAAAGCATTTGTCAGTTAGAGCCGGGCCAGGATGCGTACAATAGCATCTACCGCTTTAGATTGCGGTTGGCACGAGACCGTTAGCCCGTCACACTTAGCACTCTCTTCCCCCAACGCCCGATCTCCACATTCAATTGATAGTCCTCTCGCGAGCGCACATTCTTCCGCTCCAGAAAGAAAATCGTATGCGGTAGGAAGGAGTCTTTGGGAGCCTGTCCAGGGAACGGAAAATTCACACGCAAAAAATAACATGCACAGACACAAACAAGCGCATGTGAGGCGTATCGGCTGGCATTATTCATAAACAACCATCAATCGCCGGCCTCGCGGATTAGAAAAGTAACTGGAAGCACAAGTAAGAGAGAACGGATGGATTGGCTTGCTTTTTTCTATTCCGGGTGATTTGCTCTGTGTATTGTTTATCAAATGGAGTTCCAACAATAGCAATGTCGGTATTATAGGTAACCTTTATTCGTTACAAATTGTAATGAGCTAACGGAAGATCACCAATCAGCCGGGTACCCGCTCATTCCCTCCCTTTCGAACGTTAAGAGGATACACAAAAGCAGTTGGTATTAATCCCCATGCCGAAAGTGCCCCCCCCCCCCCCCCCCCCCCGCCCCAAGGAGTTCGAGCAACCGTCGGCGCAGGCAAAGTAAGCCTCTGGCCATGACGCCACTGTCACTCATAACTAGCATAAAAGATCATCACAGCCGAGTGAAACTGCGTTCATACGTGCGTGCGAGCAGAGGGCAGAGCAGGCGGTGTGCCGGTGAGTCATCGCCGGGCTGTGGCCGGGTGAATCATGCACATTGCGGTAGGGAGGAGAGTGGGAGGGGAGGTTGGGATGTGGGAAGAGAGGGTGGAAGGGAAGGATGACACCAGGTTAGGAAGTGACATGAAACAATGGAATATTAGGGGAACATTGGGGAGGATGATGAACATCAAGAAAAAATGGGAGAGGATAGAGGGAGCTGGTAATAAACGGAAGAGGTTGGAGGGGGGGAAGAAGAGCAGCAGCAACAACAGCGCCAGTGTTTACGTTCTGCTCCGCGTCTGTACACGAGATACTCGTGATAATTTATGAATGGGTTGATTGGATCTCCACCAGCTGGCCTCGACAGTGGCCCATTGTGCGGCGATGATTGCGCTGAGGACCACGTGGACCATTCAGTAATGACCTTATTGTTTGCCAGTTGGCGAGTCTCGTGTTTGTTTATCCTACCTTTCCTGTGTGCTTGCAAATTGTCGTAATTGACTTGGGAATAAGGACGAAGGAATTAGCAGTTATGGCGGGCTTCATGTCATCTTGTTTAAGTTTTCTAATGAGAGTGATTTTCTTGCTCTTGTTGTCCTTGCCGTGTCTTCTAAAATCCGTTGTTCCCCCGCAGGTAATGGCACAATCGACTTCCCCGAGTTCCTCACCATGATGGCCCGCAAAATGAAGGACACCGACTCCGAGGAAGAGATCAGGGAAGCCTTCAGGGTGTTCGACAAGGACGGCAACGGCTTCATCTCTGCGGCCGAGCTCAGGTCAGTTGGAGGGGCGCTGGACACTAGACCCTATTCCTGAAGGCGTGACAAAGCTGCTGTTTTAATCAAATATGTTGCTGGTGTTATTCCTGTCCATGACGCCTCCTCTATGAGCCTTGTTTCTGCAGGCACGTGATGACCAACCTCGGAGAGAAGCTGACTGACGAGGAAGTCGATGAGATGATCAGGGAAGCCGATATTGACGGCGACGGTCAGGTCAATTATGAGGGTAAGTTCGAAAGGTCCGAGACGAAGGCTTATGGCCCTCGCTGCGGCCTTTTCACTTGTTTATTGGATAGCGGGCGGTTCCACCTGCGAGTCTCCTGGGAGGTAGAACTTAGGTGGATCTATTGGCAGCTCACGGAAACACTCGGTGCTTGGAAATCGAGGGAAATTTGGGTTCATTAAGGAAAAAAAAACTTGAGTGCTTGAGGAAGAGTGCGTGGGTTGTAGGGGCTTGCATGAGATGGTTTACTAAATATCTGCTGCACAGTAGCACTTCTAAGGCACGGGTCTTTAGTACTGCGTGTGGTGTGCGGTGATCACAGCTAATTGGACTTCAGAAAAGCCGATGGTTTGCCTTGCAAAGGTTGGGAGTGCAGAAAGAGTTGGTAATTTATACAGAGCATGGAAGTTGGGAAAACAGGACTCTATGAAATGGGAGGGAGACTGTGAAGCCACTCTCACTTCATGCAGAATGCATTGCAGAAGTTGGGTGTCAAGGAGGGACAGATGTTTCAACCTTTCCTTTAAGGTGGTGTGGGCATTTTGGAAGCTACCAGAATGTACTTATTTTTCATTAATATGTTTTATATACACCTGGAAATCAAGGGTGGAGGGCATCTGGTAAGAAGTCCATAGCTGGTCTCGTAGGATATATTGGCTGAATTAGGAGCGAAAATCTGCGTCGTTTGCATGGCACACATCTAAGCACCCCATTGGTGGCAGTTTCCCTCCCCCTTCTTTCCTCACCCTCTTCTACTTCTCGCCCTTCCTCCCTCCTCCCACTTCAAGGTCACTTAGGTTGCACTAGGACTTGCCGGCTTCTTTTGCACTCAACGCATGTACTAACGTCCTCTTCACGTTGCATGATTACTTTTTCTATATTTTCTCCCTTCCATAGTTTCTTTGGTTTGTAGATATTTGAGATTATTAGTTTATCAGTTTAATTTGCTAAACCTTGTAGCATTTATTTTGTAGTTGTCTTTTGAGAATAATACACATGAACTGAGAAAACTACACATTAATGTGTGTTAGTCTGCCATCTGTCATTTTGTTTATTTACATTTTATTTTGCCTTATAAGAAAACTGTAGAAGTAGACCTTTATTTTTTTTCTAGTCCTGCATGAGTCGCCCTCAGACTTTCCGTCCGACTTTCTTTTGCAGAATTCGTGCGAATGATGACTTCTAAGTAGAGACGCCACCTGCGGCCCCTCCCCCCCCGTCGGGCCGTGGCTGGCCGACCTTAACCCTTAATAATATCTGTTAGTTTCGCTTTTATGTACTTTCCTTGTTCTACGTTTTTTTTGTTAATTTTTTTTTATTTATATATACCGCTGTTGTTGGATGTGTGGGTGTTTGAAGGGTGGTTGTCTGTGTGAATGTTTGCTAATCGTAGGTAGATTTCCGAGGGGCGTGTTATAGTTTTCCCCAGTCGCTTATGTCCTTGTTCAGATGAAAAATGTGACTGTGGATATGGTTCTCGCAGAATGTTTGGGAGTTCATCAAAAAGATCTTAAAACCAGTGTGAGTCTAGCAAGGCATGTGGGGAAGCATGACGTAATCATACTAACTCCTACGGAGCTAATTGTCTCAGGTTTGTGAAGAGAGAAGAGAAGGAACTTGGGTTATTGGTTGATTACAGTACGTGTGCGAATGGTCCCGAGGCGAAAAATGTATGTGCGTGTGTGTTTGTGCCTGCGTGTGTGCCTGCCCGCCTGTCTGTTTGGGGTCTTCGTCCATTGTGATATTTTATATCGGGGGCCAAGCTGAGGATTCTGCTGGTGAGAGGTAGTTGAAAGTACCGTGACGGTGCTCGAGTTGCGAACTGGCCTGGTGCACCTGCAGCTGGTACGTTTTCATGCAGAGAAGTACATGATATACTACTTTTTTATCTCTGACATTGTTGGTGTGCTGTCGTACGTAGTTCGTTGCTTTTGGGTGGAAGTCTTTTTATGCACTTTGTAATATAATATATATATATATATATATATATATATATATAATATTATATATATATATATATTATAATATATATATATATATAATTATAATATTATATTATATTATATAATATAATATAGTATATTATATACTATATAATTATTATATATATATATATATATATATATATATATATAATATATTATATAATACAAATAATATAATATAACAATATAATATATCAAATACACATATATAACAATATATATTACATTACATACATATATAATATATGACATATAAATACAATATAAAATATATATAATTACATCACACACACACACACACACACACACACACACACACACACACACACACACACACACACACACACACACACATACACACATGTACATTTACACGTACAGATACGCATACACCTGCATACGTGCACATATACACATACAGATACGCATACACACGCACATATACATATACATATACATATACACATGCACACACACACACACACACACACACACACACACACACACACACACACACACACACACACACACACACACACACACACGTACATGCGCACATACACACAAACATACACACGTACATGCGCACATACACACAAACATACACACGTACATGCGCACATACACACAAACATACACACGTACATGCGCACATACACACAAACATACACACGTACATGCGCACATACACACGTATATATGTATACGCATACGTAAATGTATGCACTCTGCACTTTTGGCTGTGATTGCTTATATTTCAAAAGATGGTGTTTTATGAAACGTCTAATTGGTCTCTCTCTCCCCAACAGAGTTCGTCACGATGATGACCTCGAAGTGAAGTGATCGCGCCTCCTAAATATTGTAAACAAATTTCAAACGAACAGTTTTTTCTGCTTTCCAATTTATCTTGTTAACGGACCGCTAAAAAAAAAACATTGTAATACACGAGTCGTCACTATCTCTTAATTGCTAACTCTTATTGCCTTCATATACACGATCTGGCTCTCGGCTAGAGTTTCCAGCAGCAGTATCAAGCAGCCACCACCACCACCACCACTACTTCTACGTCTGCTACTACTACTACTACTACTATTACTACTATAACCCTTCCTCTGTTCTTACTCCTACTCCTACTTCTACCACTTTTCCTGCTACTATGACCACGGCCCCACTCCCTCCCTCCGCCTTCGCCCCTCTGCCAGCCTACTCACCCCGCCAGCAGAACACCAGCTACAGCAAGAACAAAAGCGACTAAACGGCAAGAAAGCGAGCGAGCAAGCAGCCACAACCAACATCTTTTTCGGTGGCAAGGAAGGCGGGCCGTGAGGCATCTCTCGTCCGCCTGCAGCATGAAATTCGAAGCCAAAATGGACAAGCAAAAGAAAAATAAGATCGGTAAAAATCGGACTACACCTTTGAGACAACCATTGGAAAAGAAACATTCGATCAGAACCGACGGAAAAGAGCGTGTAAGTGTGGGGTGTGCGCCAGACGAGGGCGTGGAGGATGCTGACGGGACGTGGCTGAACCTTATCCCCCTGGCAGGAGTAAGTGACTCTGTCAGTAGCGGTAGCGCCGTTATAGATGGGTTGGTTGTCCTAGGGATTGCGTCACGGGTGGCTGGACCTCTGGAAAGAAAAAAGGGAAAATATGTTGCTATTTAACCAGTGATTATATATATATACTACACATACATTTATGTATATTATATGAATATATATTCGAAGTAGCAAGCGATACTTTGTGATGAAAGGGTAGGGAGGCTTCGTGGACGTCGTCGTCAGACCCACCGGGACAGCCTTGAAGATCTTGCCGCCAGCTCGCGTCCACCGCCCTCAAGGTGTGCTCTCCCACGTAGCCGTTCGGGCGGCCGAGGCGCGACCCCGTGCCTCTGCCGAAGCCGCCGCGGTGGCGCCATCCGACTGTTGTGGTTGCCGCCGCGAGCCTGGCTTGGCTTGGCCGGCCGCCCCGGGTGACCTCTTCACTTCCGCCACCTTGACGTCGTGAAGGTTGCCAGGTCGCGGGTCACGCGAGTGGCCGTGACCGGTGACGCAACGCTGGCTGAGGCGCCGGTGGGTACTGTCGCTGCGAAGACTTCTCGCCGTTATCTCCTCCATCATTGTTGAACAACGTGAAGACTTTTGAACACCCGAGAGGCCAGCCACCCTTTACTCGTCTCTCAAGACTACTTGGCTCTTTCCTTAAGTTTTCATTTTGTCTGTCCAGTTCTGAATAAGAATGGAAATATATATAAAAATAGGTTGGTCAGTTTTTACAAGCTGTTGTAGCAAAATTATTATTTTTAGTTGAGAGAACCATTGCGTTCGTGAAATATATTTGATAAGAGGATAGTATCCCGTCTGGCCAATGGTCAGGCTGGGTTACTTTGGACCTTTTTTGAAATTCCTCTTAGAATTTTTTTCTTTTTAATGAAGATCGCTGCCTTGCGATGCCTTTTTTATTTTAGTTTGTCTGGAAGTTAGTTTCTCTGGTAAATAAGAAAGGAAGGAGAGGGTGCGCTGTATTTTTGTGTTGGTTGAATGAAGTTGGTACATTTCCGTATCATGTAATTTCTTGTTAGGTGTGTCTTTGTCAATTTTTCTTAAAGGAATAGCAAATGTATACATATTGCAAAAAACAAAAATGAAGTTGAAAAAATTTCCTCTTGTACTACATAATACTAATGTAAGGCACGTCACACAACCATGACTGTTTCTGTTTCCCAACCACCACTTCCCTGCATTGTTTACATCACTTGTTTGTTAACATTGCCGCTTTGTGCAAAGGCTCTGTTGCCTTTGCCAGCGAGCTTGACCACTTATACTATGATTACGATAGACCATGCTGATTAAATAATGGATATTATGATTATAATTATTATTGTGTAGGAGAAATACAGTTCTTTCAAAAGTTTTTTTCGTCTTTCTTGCAACATGTCATGTAAAGAAAGTTTTTTTTTTTCTTTCAATTCTTTCTTGCCATGCTTATCAGGGTCTCAACAGTTGACGGCGGATTGTAGTTAAGCTTCTAATTTTTTGTTCTTGTCACGCCCCATTGGGGTGCAGCGCCCAGGATGGTCACCATGGCAACCACGCCCGCCTCCCAACCACTCGGTCCTGGCTCCGCCCACCACCTTGGGGTGTGGGCGGGCGCTAGCGATGGGTTCGGTGTGGGATGGGCGTGCGGCGCCGGGTACCCACCCTGCTTGGCTATTTTAGATTCATTTGGGGGAATCCTTATATTGCTGGTGCGTTGGTGTAGTTACGTTGTGTATCTCGACCCAGACACTGCGACACTCGACACAACTACACAACGTGATGAACATTCCTTTAAAACTTGCTATGTTTTTGTGAGGGCGAGGACCCTGCCTTGGGTTTGGTGGGGCTCCTCGCGCCTCGTAATCTTGTTTTAGTGTGGTACGATAGGTGAGCGGAGACCTGCGGGGAGGGGGCGTGGAGGCACTCGCCGGGCTGCCCCCCTGGGCGTGCGTGCCTAGGGTGGGTGGTGGTGGCACTCGCCGGTCGCCCCCCCTCTCAGGCCCTGCTTTGGAGGCTGGGGGAGGAGGGCGGGTGGGAGGGAGGCCCAGGGAACAGGGGGGGCGTGGCGTGTGTGGGGGGGAGTGTGGGGGGAGAGGGAAGTGGTAAATACGACCGAAAAAATCGGCTGTGCGAGGCCGTAGTCAAGTTTACCACACCCTCTCCCACGCCTTCCTCCCGCCCCCTCCGCCGTCCGCCCCTGTCCCCTGCCTCCCTCCCCAGCCCCCCTTCCCCTCCCCTCCAATGAGCGGGGTCGGGTATGCAGTGGGTGTCCCTCCCCTCCCCGCCAGGCCCCGTACCCCCACCCCCTCAGCTAGTGAGACTCGGTACCGCAGAGCGTCCCCGCACTACCATCACCACTACAACACCAGCAGCAGCAGCAGCAGGTGTTGTTGCTCCTGTTGTCTCCGGGGTGTGGGCGGCGAGGGGCAGCTGTGCCGCCCGGCCGCCCCGTACCGCCCCATCCACCCATCACTGCACCATTTAAAAAAGAAAAGAAAAAAAAAGGAAAAAAAAGTGTTAATTAATATCATTAGTTTTTGTCATGTTTGGGCCCCCTTTTTTTATATAAACATATTTGACTTGTGAGCCTGTTTCCTCCTCCCGGCCGCTGGTGCCGCGCGCGCTGTGCCACCGCCGCGGCACTAGCAAGTAGCCGCAGCTCCTGACAAGCCCATTCGCTCTTTTCAAACATTGCCGCATTCGAGCTAAGGTTTCCTGGTGAAGGTGCAGGAGGGGCGGGCCGGAGCCCCAGCAGCCACCTTTAGCCTCCACCAGCCAGGCCCCTCCCCGTCCTTCGCCCCGCCCTCCGCCCCGCCCTCGGCCTAAGCCCTTCCCCCTGGCACCCACACGTGGCTTCGGGGGCGCTGGCCTCGGGCGGCGGACGGTGGTGGTGGTGGCCGGGTGGGCGGTGGGTGGGGTCGCACTAGTATTGTTGGTAGTGGGTGTGGGTGGCGGGGGCGGGGGAGCCGCTGCGGATGCTTCACCCCACCACCAGGACTCCATTAGTAATTTGAGGACCGGATGTCATGTTGTATTGAATAAAAAAGATCAAGAAAGATTCAAATCTTTTATTAATAAACCCTTCACTCTACAAGAAGTTGCTAGTGATATGGGGACCGCGAAGCAGTCAACATCCACCCGCTAAGAATGCACTGGGGAAGCAGGCCAGTGTGTGCCTATTTTAATGGAACACCACCTTAGATTTACAAAAAAAGGCACTATAAAGTAATGGTACATGTAAATTACTAGATGAAAAGTCAATATTTATATCCTTCACAGAGAGGAACCGAATTAGCCTCTCAAGAAAGTCCTGCAACCAAGGCTGTGTTATTGGAAACGCTAGTCAGAAGCCGTGGTGTTTGAACGCGCGTTCAGTTCGCAGGAAGCAAATTTATGATATGTGGAAAAAAGTGGAAATTCTTATTTTATAGACACTAGCAAAAAGTTTGTAGCCCAGAGATGCATAGCAAATAAAGGTCAGGAAAGAAAATGATAATAAGATTACGGTTTATTATTGATATCTATTGACTTAATCAGTATGGAAACGTCACAACAATTGTCCTCTGAATATAACATTTAGGCCCAGTTGAGTACTTGAATGTATATTACACAAGTGATCTCATCGACCCCTACTACGGGTACAACATGAAAAGAGCGTCTACCACAGATGAACAAAACACTGAGCAGCACCTAGTAGCACGTGAAACCTAATGACGGATTAACACAGCTTTTATTTCACGAGCGAGCATATACAGAACCTACAGCAAATTGCTTTCCGACCAGAGCCAAGATGTAGAAAGTGTGTGTGTCTGTCTCTGAACATTGTGTAATACGTCTACGTCAGTACTTTGTGTTGTACGTCTATGCATGCGTATATATGCGAGTGTGTGCGTCAGTTCATGTACAAGTATGTCTCTGCATGCGAACATAATGCATACTTAGTATGTGTTAGAAAGTATAAAAAGAGGTCTACCATTTTAGTGTCATAGCTGTTCCGTATGTTTAAGCGTGCACTTGGATGAACGCTTTGTATGAACTTTGATGTACTGTGGGTGAGTCGTATACTTGCGGTAGTAACACTGGAGGATGTTGGAAGTGTGTAATTTTCTATGATTTGTGAATGATACTCGTGTATAACATGCATACAACATACAATTTGCGCATATAAAAATATACCTGCATGTATATCCGGGTTATGACGAGATGACGTAATACACCTGTTATACCTGAATCACGTAAACCGGACGTCACCGGTCAGGACACACTCCAGCACCTCCGAGTATACATACTCTT
This sequence comes from Penaeus monodon, assembly GCF_015228065.2. Classification (NCBI taxonomy): domain Eukaryota; kingdom Metazoa; phylum Arthropoda; class Malacostraca; order Decapoda; family Penaeidae; genus Penaeus; species Penaeus monodon. Next base: position 37,875,483 of record NC_051390.1, on the reverse strand, counting down.
CGCCATGTTGGTGTGTGGTTATTTGTTGTGTTGGAATGGATGTATATCTCTGAGTGAGTTTGTGAGTTTGTGAGTGAAAGAGGGGGAGAGAGAGAGAGCGAGTGAGTGAGAATCTGTGTATATATGCATTTCTGTCCAAGAATGGTGTGTGTGTGTCTATATGCATGTAGTGTCAAAATGTACATTAAGAATGTAGCCTGGAAACAGATCTATGTGCATTCAGTAGTATTTGTAATTAGTATCCATAAACGCACGGCACTGTTTACACAAGCTAGAAGGTATTGATAAAGTTGGAAGAATTGGCTGACTTCTCTCCTCATTAAAGAACATGGTTGTTTTGTGAAATATATGAATGAAATTAGTTTATTTTTGCCATTGCGTAGAGCTGAGACGAAATCGTAAAATTTTAAATTTTAAACAAGTCCAAATTCAAAAGCTCGTCTGAAGTGGGAAGCTTCTCGTACAACAAATGCATGTAACTAAAGAATCTCGCAGACCAATTACTGCTTTCCCAGGAAAGCCTCAACTTCAGGCATAACGTCTGGCAAGTTGCGCACAGCAACATAAGTTGGCACCGAGCATCATTTCACGTGTTACTGCGCTGATATTACATTTATTTGCTCTCATCTCTGCCGATCATGACTGGCACGTTTCCACTAAATCATATCGTCTTTACGTACTTGGGACTTACCTTATCAAACAGTTTGCCTGTATACAAGAGTAAGATTATGGCCGTTTTTTTTCTCTCCATCTCGTAACGACGGCTAACCTTGTTACATTTAGGAGTATCAATAGATTTATGTTCACAAGTGTCGTGCAGGAGGCCGGGGGAGAATAACGAAATCTCATCTAAACACACGATGCTAATTTCAGTTTGTCTATGACCGTGATTTTCTATTGACAATGAGAACTACTGGGTATTGTTAATTGTTTCGTGTGATAACATAATCGCATGCGTTTCTCTCTGAACTTTGTCATAAAAACAAAGTTCCTCTGTCTCCATTCTACAGATTAAAAAATTGTGTCATAACATGCTTACACACACAATCACACTGAGACTCGAACACACACTCGGGTACGTAGTATTTCTAACTACTTGCTACGGTTTCGAAATACCATTTCTTTCACACGCACTCGAATGCAGACGGCACACTCAGACTCCGGCACACGCATATTCACTCGCACTCAGGCTCAAACACACTAGTACTCGGAGAGATACACATATCCAAAGGCACACACACATACTCAGAGCCACTCGAATGCTCGGGCACTCTCTCTCTCTCTCCTGTCTATACTCACACACACTCATACTCATACTCGTACACACTCATACTTGTACTCATATAGGCAAAGCCAGACGGTCACATATCCATGCTCATATTTACACACACGCATGCCCATGCTCGCACATGTTCAGACTTGCACACTTGATCACATAGTATTTCTGACCACTTTCTACAGTTTGAAAATTCTCATATCGTTCGCACACTCAAATTCAGACGTACGTCACACTCACATAAACGCATATTTGTTCTCCCTTACACAGACAAACATACGCTCATACTTACACACAATCATACTTAGACTCACATTCTAACACATACACGCTCACACTAAGACGCACACTAACACTCACACTCAGGCACACTCACTCAAACTCAGATAACGCAAATTTAGATGAGGACACACACGCACACGCACACGCGCACGCACAAAAAAAAAAAAAAAAAAATGGGCCCTGAAAAAAAAGTTAATCTCGCCAGGTCTCGACACGCACGCCATCCCAAAT
>NC_051390.1:37837754-37840254 GCF_015228065.2 Penaeus monodon | reverse complement strand
TCAGTATTCACATTTCCCTGTATTCTATTTCTCTATGTTTTCATTTACCTATATTTTGCCTTATCCTTTTTACTTTACTTCCTTTTATTCCATACATCATACTTCCCTATCTTCCCTACATCTTCCCCAACATTCCCTTGTCCATTTACCCGTATATTTTTCCGTTCTACTTCCTTCCCTTTGTTTATTTTCGGATTTTCTTATACTTTATCCTTCCTTCATATTTCCCCCCATTCTGCTCTCTCTCCTTTATAAAATTTCAACTCTTCTTTATACATTGTCTTTCCCTCATCTGGTTCTCCTTCATTCCCCTCCTTCGCTTCAGAAAATGAAAGGATTGGGCCAGTCAGCCGAAACACGTTCTTTTGGCAACTTCAGTGAATCTCTCACACGAAGACCTGTGAATTTCCGCCAATGGGAAACTCGGAGCTATTTTCGGCCGATGACGTTGTAGCTATCTATAACGAACCCCGTGTACACCCAGACACACGTGGGTACACCTGGCCCGTCCATCTGTACACGCAAGACACATGTGCACAGACTCCAGACACGTAGATATACTCATATATCTTCGCGGGATATGCTTGAGTAATTGTACAGTTGTGAACACCTGTGGGCACTCTTTCACACCTGCAAACGCCTAGAATACTTGAGGACGCTTGTAGGCGTTCTGGAACACCTGTATATCCTCCTCAACTTTAATACACAGGCACCTCAACACTAACATGCTTACGGGTACTTTTGTATTTACATAGTGTCTGTGGTTGGATGAATGTATTAACAAAGCGGTTGGAACGCTGTACTTATTAGTACTCTATGGATACCAATTACAATGCGATGAACAAGATGATAATCGTTGATATTTATGATGACTATCAATAATAGCAATGAATATGAATCCTGATTATGTCAATAATGACAGTAGTGATGATGATTAGGAGAAATGGTAATGATGATGACCATGTTAAAACAATAATTATAATAATAATGATATAATAGATAAAGATAATGGTAATATTAAAAACAAATATCAGTCTTATAACTTATCAATCATCGCATTTAACAGTGTGCAATCATCACACTATGCAACTCAGTCCTCTGCTCTCATTAGGTGTGTATATTCATTCTCGTTATGAAGTTATCACTGTGCAAGTAGTAGCATTTTACAATCTTGTACGATCACCAGCCTAGAACAGCAATCTCTGCATCACCATTAAAACTGCAGGTACTCTTGTACACTTTTAGTAGGATTGTGCAGTCATTATACCAACTTCTTAGCAGACCCATACTCTGCACTAAATTGCACTGGCAATGAATCCATTAATTTAACCGTAGATCCTACACGAATTCGTATCACCATCAAATCCCAGTGAAATAGGTTCCTGGCACTGGCCAAACTACCCATAATTTTCATCTCAATCCGCCAGTAACTCCTTTCCGTAATCCTGCTAAAAAATACAAGAACCTAACTAACGAAGTAACTTCTCGATGCGACAGAGGCAATAACTCTCGTACAGTTACTCTTGGACATAAACACGAGAAGGCTTCCTCCCCTCCCCCTCCTCCCCCGCCCCGTGATTCGATCTTTGAAGCACAGACATCACAAGGCATTTCTGTCACAAACTGGTTACACGAGAAGGATGCTTTCCTTATCACTGGGCCATGCAACGGGGCGGAGTACATTTTTTGTTGTTGTGAAGAAATCTAGTATTAAATGATTTCTTAAAGAAGTAAAAGGTAAGGGGAGAAAGTAGAAGTAGAAGGAGGAGGAGGTGCAGATGAAGATAAGAATAAGATTAATGAGAAGAAGAGGAAGAAGAAGATGAGGATGTCGAAGCAAGATGATGAAGAGGTCTGTTTGGTCAATTTTAGAGTGAGGAGGAACGTATCATTTTATACTTTTTCTCAGGCCAGCATTTGCACAAATAACAAAGAATGGCAATGGTACTCCAGTGAATACGCAACTTGAAACATGATGATAAGCAAAATAAAGATCGGGATTTTTAGACACGCTAATCAAAAGGGCAAAAGGTTTAGCGCCACAGAGAGAGAGAGAGAGAGAGAGAGAGAGAGAGAGAGAGAGAGAGAGAGAGAGAGAGAGAGAGAGAGAGAGAGAGAGAGAGAGAGAGAGAGAGAGAGAGCATCTATCTCTCTTTGTCATTGAGATAATTCAAATCCATCCTACGAAAATAGTTCAAGTGTTGATCAATAAGTGAAACTGAATGGCCTTGCCGTTTTCTTTGAAGTAAAAGGATTCTGGCCTCTTTTTTCATATTATCATTGTTATTTTTTTGCCTTTCACTATTGTTTTTGTAAATGGCCTCACGTCCGGGGGAAGTACCATTGTAAGAGCATTGTTTTAATTTTTTTTCACGTTACGCTTAATATTTCTCCAAGATTCTGTAAAATGTCATTGCTAAGTCAAATGAAATTCGTTCTCACTGCTGTCCTTTCATATGCATGCGAACCCGGAATGTTAACCCTTGAAAAAAGACAAAAA
>NC_051390.1:37827754-37830254 GCF_015228065.2 Penaeus monodon | reverse complement strand
GAGAGAGAGAGAGAGAGAGAGAGAGAGAGAGAGAGAGATGAGGAGAGAGAGAGAGAGAGAGATGAGGAGGAGAGAGAGAGAGAGACGAGGAGGAGAAAGAGAGAGGAGAGAGAGGAGAGAGAGAGGGGGAGAGAAAGAGAGAGAGAGAGAGAAGAGAGAGAGAGAGAGGAGAGAGAGAGAGAGAGAGAGAGAGAGGAGAGAGAGAGAGATGAGAGGAGAGAGAGAGAGAGGAGGAGGAAAGAGGAGAGAAAGAGAGAGAGAGAGAGAGAGAGGGAGAGAGAGAGAGAGACGGGAGAGAGAAAAAAGAGAGCATGCCCCAGCAAATGAAAAGGATGAATGAATGATAGCAATGGCGAAAACGAAGCCAAAAGAAAACCGAGGCAAATGAAAGACAATTGACGAAATCAGGGAAGAAGGAAATATGAGAAGGAGGGAGGAGAGGGATAAAGCAGAAGAGGGGAAGAGACAGGGGAAGGGATAGATGGAGGAGGTAGAATAAGGAGAAGAGGAGAAGGGAGGGAGGGGGGGTATAGGTGGGGAGGAGGGGAGGAGGGAAATGAATGGAAGGGAAATTTAAGAGAGGAAGAGAAGGAAGAGGAGGAGGAGGAGGGAAACTGAGGGAGAAGGAAAGAAAGGGGGAAACAAGGATGTAAGGTTGGGGATAGGATGAACGAAAAGAAAAGGAAACAAAAGACAAAGAAAAGGAAGAGAAGGGTGTGTTTGTGTGAGTGTCTGTCTGTCTGTTGGCTGGAGACAGACGGACAGCCGAGATGTGTATTGACCGACGCGCTTTGGACTCGCTCGCTCCCTCGTCTCCTCTCTCGCTCTCTCCACCTCTCTCCCTCTCCCTCTCTTTCTTCTCTAGCTCGCTCTCTTTTTTGTTTCACTTTCGCTTTCCCGTTGTTTTCGCTTGCTCTCTCTCTCTCTCTCTCTCTCTCTCTCTCTCTCTCTCTCTCTCTCTCTCTCCCTCTCTCTCTCTCTATCTGTCTATCTAATTATCTATCTAATTATCTCTCTCTCTCTCACTCCCCCCTCTCTCTATCTACCTATTTATCTTTCAATCTATCTAAAAGCACACTTCAAAACATATGTATATATACATATACATACACATGTGTGCGTATCTCCCATTGTTTTTTCCCCTCTTGTTTTCTCTCATTATCTTACTCATCCTCTACCTTGCTCTTCTGTTTCTTTCTTTAGCTACAAATTACATTCTTCTCTTCCCTTTCTCTAATCATTTCTGGAAAAGTGAGAGTAAATGAGAGACAGATAGATAAACAGAACAGGCAAGAGCTCCCCATCCTATATATAATTTTATTGATCACTTTCTTCCCTACACAAAACCCGCGTCTAAGAGGATGATCTGCTGAATAAAGCTACCGCTTTTTCTGTTTACTTTCTATTTCATGCGTGATTAATTATGCAGAGGCTGTTTTAATCAGTTCATCTCTTAAAACACTGCAGTCCCTTCCGGCATGTTCACTTTATGTATGACTGATAACTCTCGTAAGTCAGCAAAGAAGCTCAGCCAAATGGGGAAGGCGCGTTCGTATGCGTGAAAAATGGCCACGGTAAAGAAAAAACAAAGATTTGACGGAACGTTTCGTTTTAACTGCAGTAGAGCCCTTTTTCAGGTATGTGCGGTCAGGTTGGTATTCAGGTTAGCTGTGTGCTTTCAGAGTGATTATAAATGTTGGTCTTTGTGTAATAATATATTATTATTACTGCAATTGTTGTTGTACTGCTGTTTCGTTATCATTATTGTTATTATTGTCATTATCATGGTCATATATAATAATCATCAAGAAGATTATCATCACTGTACTGGCTTGTGAAAACGTTTTCCTTGTCGGTTAGTTAATACCGACAAGGTACTCCCATACTTTCTGAGTAATTCATAGAAACGAAATACTCGACTCATTTCCACTTTCTTTTTCTATCTTTCCCGCTATCCTTATTCCCCCTCACATGTCCTTCTTCTTCACTCTTCCTCACTTTGTCATTTCTTTTCCTCCATTCTTATCAATCTTCATCCTCTTCTTCTTCGCCACTTCCTTCATCATCACCATCCTCTCCCCTCTTCCTCTCTTTCCTTTTACTCCAACCAATAACCGAGAGAGCCGGAGCCGACCCTCCCCCCTCCCCGCCACCACCTCTCTCTCCCTCCCCCTCCCCCTTTCCATCTCCTCCCTCCCTTCCACCCTCTCCCTCCCTTGCCCCTCCCCTTCCCCCCTCTCTTTCTCCTCCCCTTGCTCTCTCTCCCTTCCCCTTCCCCTCTCTCTCTCCCTTCCCCTTCCCCCTCTCCCTCCCTCCCTCCCCCCTCCCTCCTCTCCCTCCCTCCCTTCCCCCTTCTCTCCCCCTCCCCTCCCCCTCCCCCCACCGCCAGCTAATTTGTCTGAGAGAGAAGCGGCAGCGCAGTTTCCCGGCGCAATGACCGGACCTCGAACAGTAAGGAGCCAACCATCGAACGAGGCTTCTTGCAAGAACGAGTGAACGT
>NC_051390.1:37820254-37822754 GCF_015228065.2 Penaeus monodon | reverse complement strand
AGGTGCGGAGACAGAATGCAACCCTGTCGTACTCCTTGTTTGACTTCGAACCATTCTGTTAACCCATAAGTGGTTCTTACAGCTGCTTGTTGTTGGTCATACAAGGCTTTTATTAATTGGATGATGTGTTTTGGAAACTTCATATCGTACATGTTATTCCAGAGGATATCGTGATCAACAGTATCGAAAGCTTTCACATAATCGATGAAACACAGGTATAGGTCTTTTTGATGTTCTCTGTTTTTCTCTATGATCAATTTTAAATTTAGAATCTGGTTTCTGTACCTTTTCCAGGGCGAAAACCTGCTTGTTCGTCTGCAATTTCCTCTCTTAACTTCAACTTCATTCTTTCAGCAATAATTTTCAACAAAATTTTGCTGCTGTGACTTATTAAGGCAATTGTCCTATTATTGTTGCATTGGAGTGCGTCACCTTTTTTAGGTATGGGAGTAAAGACTGATTTTACCCAGTCTTCTGGCCATTTTCTTTCATTCCATATTTTTGTACAGAGTTTGTAGAAGAAGTATTCAACACTTTCGCCAGCATTCTTAATTAGTTCTGCTGTTATTTCATCTATTCCGGGGCTCTTGTTATTCTTTACTTCTTTTATGGCTTTTATAACTTCGTCCAGCAGTGGCGGTGGTTCATCCTCGCTGTCATTGAGTCTAATTAATGTTGTTGTTAGATTTTTATTCTTTTTGTATAAGTTGGAACAATATTGATTCCATCTATCTTTGACTTCTTTTCCATCACATAAAACAAGTCCATCTTCAGTTTTGATAGTGTCCATTGTAGGTTTAAATTTTCGTGTGATGTTTCGTACTCCTTGGTAGAGTTCTTTAGTTGTCTTATTGATAGAACAGTTTTCAATTCTCTGGCAATGTTCATTTAAATATTTTTCCTTATCTTGTCGCAATAATCTTTGAATTTTTGTATTTTGTTTTTTGTAAATTACTTTTTCAACTGGATTATTGATACCTTTTTATTTTAGGCATCTTCTTGTTTCAATTTCACTTAGTGTTTTTTCAGATATCCAGGGGGAATTTGTCTTTTTCTTTTTGGCGATAGTTTCTTAAGCAGTGCTCAGCAAGAGTTCTTTTCCTTCTTCCCACAACTCATTTGGTGTTTTATCATCTTCACATTGATTGAGTATTTCAAATTTGTTTGACACTGCAATTCTGTAATTGTTATCAAGAGTTTTGTAGTCGAGCTTTAGAGGTGGTGTTGGACGCTCCATCTTTTTGAGTCTTATTTTAAAGTCGATAGTTAGTAGTTGGTGGTCACTGTTGCAGTCGGCACCAGGTCTTGTTTTCGAATTTTTTATGCAACTCTTCCATTTTTGGTTCAGCACAATGTAGTCAATTTGGTTGCGTGTTCTTTTGTCTGGTGAAAACCACGTGTACAAGTGTCTTGGGTGGTGTTGGAACAATGTATTGGCTATAACTAAATTATTTGTACTACAGAATTCAATAAAATCTTTACCTCTTTCATTTATATCTCCAAGGCCGAATTTTCCACAGGTGTCATTTTTTAGATTATTTTTTCCTACTTTGGCGTTGAGGTCTCCCATGATTATTTTTACATCTCTGTTAGGGATTGTGTCTAAAGTATCTTGGAGAGAGTTATAAAAAAATTCCATTTCTTCATCACTTGCAATATTGGTTGGTGCGTAGCATTGTATGATACTAATATTATGAGGTTTTGCTTGTATTCTGACTTTTAAAATGCGATCATTTATTGGGCTGTACCCAATTAGTGCATTTGCAGTTTTTTTCGTGAGAATCATAGCAACTCCGTGACTATAATTTCCTTCTTCTTTTCCAGAAAAAAGAACTGTCTTGTTTTCTTTAGTTTTGAAACTTCCATTACTTTTCCAATTGGTCTCACTGATTCCTAGTATTTGAATGTTGTATCTATCCATTTCGTTACAGACAGTATGTAATTTACCCATCTCTTTCATTTTCCTTACGTTCCACGTTCCGATTTTTAATGTGTTTCTTAATTGGACCTGTTTTTCTTTATCTTCTTTGTCTTCCAGATGCATATTTAACATTGTCAGCCTGGTTGCCCACTAACTAACGCGCCCCTTGATAACCCACGCGACGGGCGATGTGGTATGAATTATCGTTTCTGTATTTAATCATTGGTGTAGAGGTTTGTCAGGAGAAAATAAAAGTTGAGTGGAATCCCCCAGGCTCCTTCTCAACTCGCAGTCTCCAACTAATTAGGAGGAACTATCTCTGCCGCTTTTAAAACAGTTACACTGTAATACGCCAGACATATTATTTGGTGAAACCAGTAATCAGTAGAACTGAAGGTGTTTTCACCAGATATCCACTGCCCTGCTGCCGACAGTTTCACCGCAACCCTGGTATAGGGAGCTAATAGGGTGCTATCCTTGTTCAAGGGCACCCTAGGGTGCAGTTTATTGTCTTACCCAGGACAAATACATACATATATACATACATATATATATATATATATATATATATATATAATA
>NC_051390.1:37815254-37817754 GCF_015228065.2 Penaeus monodon | reverse complement strand
TGCTAATAATATCAACACAACAACAGTTCTGACCAACCTTTTATCTTCTCAAATTTTAATCTTATGATGGGTGGTATAAAAAAATATATATATCTATATATCTATCTATCTATCTATCTATCTATCTATCTATCTATCTATCTATCTATATATATATATATATATATATATATATATATATATATATATATATATAATAAGCAGATACATGAGAATTTAACAGTATTAAGCAGTGCAACAGCAAACAGTATTCGCTTTAATTTTTAAAATTTTTGCCTGATCATATAAAAATATATAACATGTAAAGGTAATGTCGAAAACGAGCCACGGGAATACAGCAAATCAGCCTGTACGTACAGAGTGATTTGTCTCTGGATACTGTGATCGTCGTTGTTTTGATGGATGTTTGTATAGTTTATCGTCTGCGAGTCGTCTGCGAGTGCGTTATAATTGTGATCAATCAAATCGCGTTATTCTCTTTCCCGGGAATTCTTTGGCGGAATGAACGGAACTTCACTCGGAACTGTTCGCCGATTTCAGCCGAAAGAGTTCCGAGTGACTGGCGGTTCGCCGACATCGGCCGAGGAGTTCCGAGTGACTCGCTCTCCAGGGCTTCCGGAGTAAACAGTCCGACATTAGATCAATGTCCCCGCATTCCGACTACATGCGTTCAGTTATTCGCCAAATTGATTATTAGTATGACTAATTTTAGTTGAAAAGTAATTCGCCAAATTGGCGATCTGGGTGTGAATTTAATTAGCCAAAATAGGGTGTATATATGTATATATATATATATATATATATATATATATATATATATATATATATATAGTATATATATATGCATGTGTGTATATATTTGTGTGTGTGTGTGTATGTGTGTGTGTGTGTGTGTGTGTGTGTGTGTGTGTGTGTGTGTGTGTGTGTGTGTGTGTGTTTGTATGTGTGTTCTTACCTAGTTGTTTCAATACGGGAGAAGAGCTAACCTCAGATGGTCCCGTCTGCTATATTTATATTATCACATAACTTTTTAAACTGATTCACATTTTTGGCACACACAATGTTATTTGGAAGTTTGTTCCATGTTTCAAAAGTTCTATTTGGGAAACTGAACTTCTTTTTACTTTCAACTTTTTGCTGTATCCTCTTGCCCTTGTGTTCAAAACTATAAAGTCATCTTTATCTAACCTCACCCTTTCTGTAAAACATTTGACCATCATTATCATGTCACCTCTTTTCCTTCTTTCTTCCAAAGTAGTAAGACCTATTTTCTGTAGTCTTTCTTCGTATCTCATACCTCTTAGAGTAGGTGCCCATCTTGTGGCTGCTCTTTGAACTCTTTCTAGTTTATCTATATCCATGCCACTGCACCATACTCACGACTAGGTCTTATGATGACTATGATGACTGTAATGACCTTCTTTCTCATGTCTTGGTCCACAATGCCCTCTTCACGTTGGCAATCAGCCCTAGCATTTTATGAACGTGAATCATTTGGGCTTAGGTTCCTGTTTATGATTATTCCAAGGTCTTCTCCTTTATCTGCTTGGTTTGATATTACGTCTCCTAACTTGTGATGGTATAGTCGACGATTTTTACTTTCTCCGAACCTGACTACTTGGCATTTATTGGTGTTAAATTCCACTTTCCATGTACAACTTCATATGAATAAGTTCTCTGAATGAATAAGCACTTTGGAGGCATTGGCATGAGACATCGTCTATATCCTTTTTTGCAATTTCCCTTCGTCTGCAAATATATTCAGATAACTACCTAGGATTATGTTTGCCCCTAAATCATTTATGAAGACAGCAAACATAATCGGCGCCAAGACCGATCCTTGAGGTACTCCGCTAGTTACTCGTCGCGTGTAGAGTGCTTCCCTCTCATTCGGTTCCCATCTGTCTTTCATGAAAAAGTCTTCCATCCATTCGAAGAGTTTGCTTTTCGCTCCACCTAGGTGTTCTAATTTCCAGAATAGTCTTCTATGAGACACCTTATCAAATGCCTTCTTAAAGTCGAAGTATATACAATCCAGCTGTTTCTTTCTTGTAATATTTCAGAAAACAGAGGAAATTTGCTACGCAAATCTATGTGTGTGTGCACACATACATATATATGTAAATATATATATATATATATATATATATATATATATATATATATATATATATGTATATATATAATGTATATATATACATGTATGCATATATGTTCATATATTTATATATGTATGTATGTATTGATGATAGACTGCTTGTTTACAGTGAACAACGCCCAACGCTGAACATCCTTGGGCTGCCACGTGCAAACCGTTTATTGTTTCAAAAGGCTTTCTTGTCTGCCAGCTTTAAAGCGCAGAACAGCTTCGGATAGGAAACAGCGGAAACGATTTCCTTGTTTTGTGCTGAAACTGTTCTGTTCTGTTCTGTAACGAGGCTGTGCCAGTAGGAAAGAGAGAGAGAGAGAGAGAGAGAGAGAGAGAGGGAGAGGGAGAGAG
>NC_051390.1:37792754-37797754 GCF_015228065.2 Penaeus monodon | reverse complement strand
GAATGGAAAACTAACTTTTTCAATAATTCTTAAATCCACCTTACATGAGAGGCTTTTCACTCTCCATAGTATAGCTCTTCACACGTGAGAAGGCTAAAGGTGGAAAATTATTGGTGTCATTGACCTCGATTTGAGATGTGTTCTGTTTACCATCGTAGAACGTTGATGTTATTGTGTAGTTGCGCCACACAAGCTGCCAATGAGGCCTCTGTTTGACGGGTCTTATTTCAAACTCCTGTAAAGTATTATAGGGAAGGTGGAAGAGTAATATAATCCTTCTGTTATTACAACAAATTATAGAGTTTCCTAGTGTATCACAATTTCTATTTGATAAAAAATCATGTGTTAAAATGACTAACAATTACTAATAAGGCCTTTTTAAAAAGAACAGAAAAATATAAAATAAATAAAAAACCCAGACCCACATACTTACAATCTGGAAGGTGGTTTCTGCAACATCAGTAGTTCCTCCCAGATGCCTCCGGCCCTTTCTGCGGTTACGCATCTCCCGAGACTGACGCCTCAACACAAGAGATACATTTGGTCCATGGAAACGGTACACGCCTTTCACAACCTACATAAGAAATGGTCTGAGGAGCTTTGTCTTCATAAACAGAAGTAGCTAGATAGATATATATGGATGGAAAAAGAAGAAGAAGAAGAAGAAGAAGAAGAAGAAGAAGAAGAAAGAGAGAGAGAGAGATTGATTTGATTTGATAACATTTACTTATAGAACAGTGTACATGCCCTGCAAAAAGCCAGGGTAAGATACCAAAGTATCTATCCAACTGGCTGTGCTTCTATTCATGTAGAGGGCTATTAGACAAACATTATTGTTATATACATGCCTGATGGGCTGTGCTATTATCACTATATAAAAATATCATTTGGCTGGTAAAAAACCTTTTATATCACTAATCACGTCAAAGACAAGACCAGTGTCTATAATAAAGTTAATATAATCAACAAGTGCTAATCTGTGAACAGTACTATTTGATCAATAGGATGCAGTTTTTGTGCAACAGAGTAAGTAATGGGTAAGATTATGCGACTTGGGCGCCTTGCAAAGTTTGCACTGGTGATATGAAACTGGTTTTGCCTTTAAAACTGCATCCTGTACATACTGTATAGTGTACTGATATCCTATGCATAGTCTTAGTCAAAGTAACCTGCTGTCCATGATAGACTTTGTCTATATCTGATGTCCCAGCAATACTCTCATAATGCCAAATAGTACCATGTCCGTCTTTTTTCATCTTCTTAATGGTCCATACCTGAGCCTCATAATCTCTAAAACAGCTAATAACACGTTTTTTCATTTGGTTGAGAGATAGCAGCACTACATAATATGGATCTTCATGGGAAAGTGCTAATCTGGCTAAACGATCAGCCCTGTCACACAATGATATTCCTATATGAGAGGATATCCAGTATAGTGAAACTTGGATACCCTGTTCTGATAGTTTAGAAATTTTGTGAAGGATATTTCTAGTTACCATGTTTTCTGCATTAAATGCAGTGAGCCTATGGAGAGCGCCCTGGCTGTCAGTAAAGACAGCCAGGTGTCGCTGCTGCTCACTACCTTTCTTAATGGCATGATATATGGCTACTGACTCAGCATCAGTTGTGTTTGTCCAGTTGGAAACACAAACACTTTCTTCAAAAACTATATCAGGAATTAGAACACCAATCCCTGCTGCTCCATGAGGACCAATGGAGGCATCACAGTAGATTGCAAGTGGGGGCGTGCAATAAGGGGGATGTAGTATGTCATCTATATATTTCAAGTAATGGGCTTTTAGTTCCATTTTTGATGCAATGGATTTGGGCCCTGTTAGTTTATCAATATAAGCATGTACATGAGTTCTGTTCCAAGGAGCAGTAAGTACTGTCTCTGGAATGTTAATAGCTACGTTGTTCCATACATTGAAGAACATAATAGTATGAGCAGTTTTAGTTTTACATTCTAAGTTGGAATGTATGAGATTGGAGTATCGAGGTCGGGTATGCCTAATTCTATAATTTATCTCCTTTGAGAGAATACTGGAGATTTGTGGTCTGGGTAGAATCTGCAGGAGTCTGATGCCAAGTATGGTGTTAACTTGGATGATGCAACTGTGAATAGAGGGGAGGTCTAGCTCTTTCCTCATGACGAGAACTTTGGCAGTCATTGGGCATCCAAGTATAATTCTCTTGGATTTGTTCTGTAAAACTTCAAGGGGTTTGAGGGCACTTGGTGGAAACATACTAAGAACTGGGCTTGCATAGTCTATCATGGACCTAACACGGGAGATATACATCAACCTTAGGACTATCAGGGAGGCACCTATATATCTGTTACTTATGTATTGCAATGCTCAAGGCAACGTTCCTTGATGTTTTAAACAATATCCTTGGTAAAGCGAGAGCTGCGGCACATGAGGTGGGGAGCAGTCACCATAACACCAAGATATTTATAGCTGTCAGTTCTTGCAATAGTTTGTCCTCCTAACCTTGGAATGTAAGGTAGTTTACGAGATCTTGAAATATACTTAGTTTTGATTGGGTTGATTATGAGACTGAGGGAAGCACACTTTTTGCTAAACCTCCGTAGAATGTAATCCAACCTATCAAATACCTGAATAAGAATGTCATCAGCATATGATGTGATGCTGCATAGGTTTCGTAACTCATCGTTGAGTTTGCAAAGAGAGTGCATAAGTAAGTTAAACAGTGTAGGGGACAATACTCCCTCTTGTGGAGCGCCTAGTTCTAATTCGCCATAAGCACTGTAGTTGCCTTGGTACCACACTTTTGCTCTTAGAGAGAGAGAGAGAGAGAGAGAGAGAGAGAGAGAGAGAGAGAGAGAGAGAGAGAGAGAGAGAGAGAGAGAGAGAGAGAGAGAGAGAGAGAGAGAGAGAGAGAGAGAGAGAGAGAGAGAGATTAAAAAGAAGACAGAAGGGAGAAGAGAGATTAGAAAGAAGGGAGGGAAAGAAGAAAAAGAGAGGGAGAGAAGAGAGGGAGGAGGAAAGAAATATATTTTGGGGTGAAGAGGAGGTGGAGGGAGAGGGAGACAGGGAGGTGAGGAGATGAAAGACAATTTCTTTCACATGTATAAAGACATAATTTGGGAATTCCCACCACTGAAGGCCAAGGGTGCAGTGTAACATAACCCCCCCCCCCCCCATGATATGACCTTGGGAAGAGCAAGGTGAGGGTGAGAGGGAAGAAAAGGAGAGAGAGAGAAAGTGAGAGAGAGGGAAAGGGAGGGAGGGAGAGAGAGAGAGAGAGAGAGAGAGAGAGAGAAGAGACCTCTACATATATATATCTTTTAATCAATAAACACCAAGAATATCAAGATTAGTAACTTTTAATTCTTGTATACATACCTGTAAGTTCCTTGGTTCTTTTGTTCGTAAGTGTGAGACAACAGATACTGGTTCATCTGGAGTAGTCAACATGCTCACAAACCCATCAGGGAAGAACCTGGAAGAAAAAGTAAAACATAAGAGATGCTGATGAGGAAGATATCTTTTTGCTTTTCCATCGTTAACCCATCACTGCCGGGTAAAAGAAATCCCTGAGAGTGAACAGACTTATTTGGCATTTAGGAAGGATGCTGCTTCCATGATCAGGATCCTATTCCTGGCTGCTGTGACCAGTAGTGCATGCTTTATTACAGAAAATCCAAAATCATAAGTTACTTATTGTTATTATCAATCATTGCACCTAGTTATGGATTACCTAGAGAAATGATGTGGAGTCTGTGCAAGAAAAACAGTCTATTACAATCTGGATAACATAAACCAAATGACAAATATAGAATGGTAAATGGCAAAAAAGCCAAAAAGAGAAAATAACATTGCAAAGAGAGAGTATGGAGTCTTGCCATCGCACACGAGTGTTCGTGTGCACCTGGCCTACAAGCTGCATACCTGTGAGAGTGGCTACTCAAGTTAGCCTTGTGCCTTCATTTTGGGCCACGTGAAGTGAAGAACCTGGATCCGATGGATTAAAACTCAATTCGCTTTTTCTTTGTCAACCAATTTCCTTGTCTGTGATGAGTATTTTTCAGAAACAGTGAAGCACTCTTGAAATATCTGTTTTGCTAATTTGGACCTCAGGCCCCAGACTAGCTATGAGCAAAACAGAGGAGCTGTGATAACAAAGACCTCCACTTTACCCCCCATCCCCATCTAGAGATAAAACATTTGTTTTGCATGATTTAGATAATACATGCATGTGTATATATATATATATATATATATATATATATATATATATATATATATATATATATATATATATATATATATATATATATATATATATGCATGTAGATGTTTGAGATATGTTTATGTAATGGGCATGGTCGAAATAAATTCTTCCTCCCCTATAAAAATCCATGTGGGTAAGTCTCTCCCTCCTAAATATACTCTTATGCATATGGTCCACTCCTCTCTAAGGGATTATAAATGCCTTTGAAACCCTTGGACGCTTGCAATCTATACTGCCATAGGAGGAAATATTATCATATGCCGTATCATTTAGGGGTTAAAATCTTAACAATTTACCTGTTAAGAACTATCACCCACATCCTTTCCTCACCTCACATATCGATAGTACTGGACCACATGCCAGGGCTGATAGTTTGCATCCCGAAAGTTGCTTGCACCACAACGGAAATAGGTTGTCCGGGAGATGTAACAACCGTTGAATCGTGGATGAGGCCTGTGTATGAACATCTGCCTCCAAGATCCATACACTCCTGGGGTGCCTGTGTTGATTCCCCAGATCCTGTTAAGGCAAGAAAGTGTTCATTCATTGTATACCTTTCATAACAATAACAGATTTAGAATTTGTAAAATATCTGAAATATCTTTTTTTCCCCCCTAATCTGATGTAAAAAGAACATCCACAACACCAGAACTGCTTTTAAGTATAAGAAACTGCATACAAACTTAAGCATGAAATATATTCCTTATCTATTGTTTTTCTTGGGAATACAAATGTATGAAAGA
>NC_051390.1:37780254-37787754 GCF_015228065.2 Penaeus monodon | reverse complement strand
TCCTTTATAGAGACAATTCACAAAACAAAACTTTCCTGGTAGTAGTGGGTTAAAAACTTCCCTACCATGCTTTGAGAAAAATGCAGGAAACTACAACTTTATTTATGATTCTTTCTAAATTACATCAATATTGAAATCCCTGGTGTTTACCATGCTCCAAAATATGGGCTTACTAACTATATACAGAATAACATTTCCTCTTAGTGCGATCTTTATATTTTGTCAGTATATTCTGGAGTACCATGTTTATTTTACAGGGGACACAGGTAAAAGTTTTGAAAGGCAGACTATGTGACATTCATGAACGGCCTGGGGGAGTCATACGCATGGCAATCCAGTTTAATTGTTTAGTCCTTACCTCTCAAGGGGACCCTGAGGAGTGGACTGTTTCTCTGCCCAACATACTCTAGCCATGGCCAATAAATGAAGACTTTATACCAATATTAATGGCAAAGAGGCTTTCCCTTTTATCAAATAGCCCTACTGATTCAAATTCTTGTGGTTCTCCGACTCCTTTGACCATGACTCTGAACACTCCTACTACTACCCCCTCCTCAATGCCTACTATCCCATCAGTCCAGTGCAACTCATCCATCCAATTCAATACTCAATCTCCAGAAACGACTTTTCTTTCAACATCTACTTTGTCTCCAATCCCACAACTTTCTTCATCAACTACCCCTTCCTCCCTTATTACTACTCTGAAACCTTATTGTCCACCTCTACCTCACTGAACACTACTCCCTCTTCCACATGCCCCTGTCCTCTACAAATCTTGACTACGCTGTTTAATCCCACCAAATAGGAATGATTTTTCATAATCCCCCTACAGCCCTAATTCTGACAACACTCTCCTCTTCCAGCAATGCCTCCAAAAACAAGTTGGCAAAGTTTCCTTCCACAGCTGCCCCAATCATTCCCAACTTGTCACAGTTACATCCGAATCCCAAGCTATAGCATTATCAACCCAAACTGACTTCACTGGCAAACCCATTCCTGTCCAACCTCATCCCTTCCTCAATACTTGCACTGGAACTGTCTTGATCTCACTGACAAAATGCCCTGTGACAAGGACTGGTCAGATAGTGGAGAACACTTACTCGCCAGCCTCATGGACTATGGTGCAATATCAGTACATTGCTACACTATCCCCCCTAGAGGCCCTTGTAAGTCCCCCACCAATATTGCCAAGAACATATTCCATAAACATGACCTCTCCTTTAATGTCTATATTGGCAGAGAGTCCCTCCTGACCACATCAACCTCTCTCCCATCAATGTTAGAATTGTTGATGTCTAGGCCATCCTGCCAAACACTGCCATTCCACAGCCCGATGCCCTTCTGTGCCCAACCTGGTCATAATTGATGAAACTGCTCTGCACAGTCATGAATGTGTGCCAATTGTGGCAGTTCCCATAATGTATTTTATAGGGGCTACCCTGCCCTAGTGGCAAGTCTCAGATTCAAAATTGGCCAAATTTTATGTGAAACCAGACAGAAGCACATCCCAGTATTTCTTCCTCATCTACCATCTACCATCACCCTCCCCGAGTCAAATTCTGTTGCCATTCTAAATCCGGACACCCTAATCATCACCACTATTCCAAACACTTCAATCACTACTTCCCTGGTACCTACCCCTCTTCCTCCTCACACAAGACAAGCTAAATGCTCCACCCCATCCTCTCCATCAATCTCTCCTTCCACCCCTAAACAATCTGTCCCCTCTTCTCCCCCTCATATGGAAACTCTCGAAACTACTTAATCATGACCCAAGAAAACATGCCTACACCTCATCCATCCTCCAGTTTCTCTGCTCACATTCCTTCTACACTCAAATTAACTGCCAACATCGATCACCTTCCTCCCAACACATCCCATCCCCCCTTTCTTCCCCTTTATCCCTCCCATTTCCCCCTGGATATACATGTGACCCTTTGTCACAGCAGACCCCTTCCCTAAATTCTCTTTCCCCTGATATTTTTCCTGTAACTGTAATCTAATCAACCTTAAACCTTTCTCCTTTGCTTATCCCAGCTTTACCCTACAGAAATCCTTGCAGAATTCCACACTTCTTCCTTTGACAACTTGATCTAATCACCCTTGTTAATCCCTACCTTCCTGAACTGCTATATGACTTCTGATGTTTAGCACATTTAATCATCAAAGAACCTCTCTCTTTACCCTTTTAATTATTACTCCTTTCTATAGTGCTATATGACCTATGATGTCTAAAACATTTATTTCACTTTGTAACCATTAACTACTAACCTTTTCAACTATTAGTTTTACATTAATTATTCACCAGGAAAAATGAATATCTTATTATCTTAAGAATCTTTAGTGTACCAAATATTTATGTTATGACCCTAAAATTGCATAAATAAGACAGAAATAAATTGCATAAAAATTGCATATAGCTAGTATTGTAAGCTCATTCCACTGACTGCAAAACTCATGTTTTGCTACACAACTTTAATTTTGGAAAGGGATTCCTAATTCTTCTCCATAAATAGCAGATCAAGCTCAGACTCACAATCCCAAAACAAAATTGTTTTGCAACATGGGCTTTTAGAGGAGATTTATCAATGCAAAATGTAAAATATAACTAATATCTGAAATCTACATGTATTACAGGCTGTGAGTGAGTGATAAGCATATTTCAGTCACTTAGCAACCCTGAGACAGATTTATCACAATCTTAATGGGATATTCGAGAATAAAGTTTTCAGAGGCAATAATGACATTTTATTTGTTAATATATGAAATAGAAAAAAAAGGAAGGAAGAAGAAAAAGAAGAAAGAAAGGGAATGAAAAGATAAAAGGCAGACATACCCTCTGGCCTTTCCAGCATGTTGTGGCGGTGTGCTCTAAACTCTATGTCAGGCACAAGCGTCATGGCTCGCCTGTAGAACTGGATGGCTTCATACAAACATCCACTCTGCTCAAGCTCAACTGCTTTGTTGAACAGTTCTGTAGCCTGTGTGGGGAAGATTATGGAATACATTATTGCAGGAAAGGTTAACATGGTTTCAGAAGCTTCAAGTTTGTCAGCTTGCTCATTTCTACTACAAATGAAATTTGACACAATCCAAACAAATTTAAACACTACTTTATTATAATACTGCAGTGTTTGTAAATTTTTGGCAAAGCCCAGCACCCTTCCTAAAGATCTGATGATCTTTATATTCTATGATTTCAACCTCTGTGACTCTGATGTTTTTTAGACTCATATGGAATATCTTATAGATAAGCTGGAAATCTTATATCACAATAACCTGTTGAATACAAGTCCCTCACTCCCCATGTAGCCGAAAATATGGCTACATGGGCCTGGCCCACATAAATACTCGATGTGAGGTGTCAAGACTCCTTGCCTCCCCTTGCAATGTTATAATCCCTTTTTCTGCATGAGTGACTTTTTTTTTTACCATTTTACATGGTCTATATTTGTTCTTTGCTATGCTGCTTATAGACTGTTTTCTTTGCACAGGCTCCATATCATCTCTCTCGGTAGTCTACAACTCTGTGCAACAGCAATAACTATATGTAACAATTTCTTATTTGTGTAATTTTTAAATATGTATATATGTATGTATGTCACTCTTCTGTAGCAAACTCTGCACTCTTGGTTATGGTGGGCAGGAAATAGTGTCCTCCCTGGAGTTGGGTTCTTCCAGCCATGGCTCACAGGTGATACACTGCACACTTGGTTACTGGTGGAAATAATGAAAGAGCCCCTTCCTAAATGTCCATTAAATCTAACCTTCCTCCAAGAGCTTTGTGCACTTGTGGTGAGCCATTTTCCATGATAGCATATTCCTGTCACCCAGCCCTCAGCCAATTTTTTTTTTACGATGTGATGGTCATACCACCTGAATCTGATGGATTTATGATTTACTGGTAAAGATACCCACAGTTGTGGGAGGAACAGATCCAGTATTACAATCCACAAACATTTTAGGTGGGGTATATATTGAGAAGTGTTACGGTTTGACTGCCATATACTTAATATTTAAATTCTTATTTTCAGGACAGTATGTAAAGCCAGATAACAAAATGTGATAGATATACTATGAGAAGTAACAACTTATAGTCTAATATGAATAATATTGTATATGAAGTGTCCTAGGCTTGGTAAAATATGCTGACATGCTGACCTACAAAGTTATAAAAAGGAAATTGTTGGATAAGGTAAAGAAGGAAAGCAAAAAATCTTTTCTGGGAAGTTCTTTGGAAAAAAAGTGTGGTTTATTGATACGATATGATTGTTTTTCATCTTACCTTAATCTCCACATCTGACCTGGTGTCTTCTTTTGGACCTTCAGTAGTATTCAAAGTGCTGTTGCTTGTGTCATGACTGTTTCCCATATTGCTATTGCTCAAATTGTTACCAACTTCACTGCTGTTGTTATTCTCACTAACACTGACCTCACTTCCCTCTACCTCTCCACTGCCTCCTCCTCCTCCTCCTTCCCCTCCTCCTCCTTCTCCTCCTCCTTCATCTGTGCTAAGTGTCCCTTGCAGGAGCCCAGAGTTTCCATGGACTGGGGTGGCAGGCTTCTGTGGTCTCGGGGGCTTCTGTGCCACTTGAGATCTTACTGGAGGTCCTATGGCAGGCCCTCCAGTGGGAGATGGCCTTGCCAAGGCCTGCTGAAGACCTCTGCTCCCGCACTCCTCCAGTTCCCTCTGCCATTCCTTGCGGAATGACTCAAGCAAAACCTCTGGATCCTGAGAAACAAAGTAAACATGATTTCTAATGACTGAATTATTTGTATAACAGATATCAAGATAAAAAGGTGAAAATTAATTTATGTTTATCATGCTAACTCAGATATATGTATATATATTGTAAATGTATATTTATATATATGTATATATATATGTACATATATGTTTATATACATATGTATACACACACACATATACACATATTTATATATATTTATGTATGTATGTATGTATGTATGTGTGTATATATATATATATATATATATATATATATATATATATATATATATATATATATATGTATGTATGTATGTATGTATGTATACAGACAGACATACAGACAGACACAGACACAGACACAGACACACAGACACACAGACACACACACACACACATATATATATACACACATAAATAAATATATATGCATATGTATCTACGTATGCATATTTATGTATGTCTATATGTGTACATATATAATATTGGAAAAAGGAATAGTAATTTTAGTAGTAGTAATAGTAGTAGTAGTAGTAAAAAAAAAAGTCACAGAATCAAAGAAAGCATCAAGAAGGCTTTTACTATTTTCTAAATGTCTTTGTTTTATACACAGAAAAGGCACATACATGTATAAACTGTATGTGTATAAATATACAATACCTTCATTATAAATTCATTATATATGCTTTATGCTAATTCCTTTACTGTAAACTTATATATTATATTTTCTTTAAAACTAGTAATGTTAAGTAATTATCATTTTATTTCATACTAATACAAGTACTAACCATGAACTCTTTAATAAATCATCATGAACTGTTAACACTGCTTCACATATTGGTAGTTGATTTCAAGCAATAATTTATAGTCTTGTAGATTTTAACATTATCATCCATCCATGCTACATCATCCACCCATACTGTTGCTGCCACTCATGACTATACTATTCCTAATGTTCCATTGCATTTTTCTCAATGTAAATGACCTATGCCAAATACCCACATTCATTCATGATTTGATCTATGAGATGATAACTTAGAAAACTTGTCTTACCTGAGCATCACTATTACAGGACGTGTTCGTCTGCTCAGTGATGTCACCGAGAGCAATATCATCATCAGCTCCTGCAGATTCTTCGGGGTCAGCCTGCCAGGAAAGCAGAGTTAAGAAAGTTTATTAGTCGTCCAAATTTTCCCTTTTCAGTTAGCTAATATTTAAAGTAGTAGGTTCCCTTAAAAAGTAAAGTGAAATGCACAGTTATCTCTTTACTGTTGTCTTCATGTAATATAATTTTTCCCTTTCCTTTATAATGTGTTCATCACAGAATTTAAAAGAATGTGTATGCATAGAGATTACCTGTGGGGCTTTCAAAAAAGGACTCTTTAAGCAGTATAATAATGGCTATGTTATATCCAAATCAATATTGAAACCTGCTATAACCTATGGTGATAATCTACAGTCTTAAGTCCAACATGAAGAAGTGAAGAAGTGTCAGGCAATTATCATAGCCTCCATGCTTTGCACCCTGGCAATGGCCCACAAATTTGCACATGAAGACCTATATTCTGAAACACACAACTAGGAATTGTCTTTCCATAATAATCATGGTGGGTGGATGTATGTTTGTCTTTGCAAAGGTATGAATAGCTGTGGGGACCATGCCACTCAGTGTAAGGCCAGTGGCAGGGACACAGCTATCTTTTAATTACCAAAATCAGTAAAAAAAAAAAAAAAAAAAAAAAAAAAAAAAAAAAAAAAAAAAAACTGCTGATGACAACCTATCCCTTCAGTAATTCTCTAAATGTTTGTTTTGTATCTTCTATCAGGTTACTAATATTACTGATTTTCAGGAAAGGTCTCCAGTGTATATATGAAGACTGCTATCATCACCAAATGTCTACTTTGGAAATAGGTAATGATGTTGGTCAACAAACTTTTTATTAACAAACTGCACATGCTAGCTTAACATCAAAATAATGAGCATATATAATAATAATATAAGTAAGCAAGCCCAATTACTTATTCTGAAGGTCATCATCACATAAATATGTTACATGTTCATAATATATATATATTTATAAATATAAAATATTGTATACCACAAAACATTTTGCTTGGAAAGATGTTGAAATACATCATATTAAAAACAAATTGAAACTTTCCCAAACATTACCTGTTTAACAGAAAATATAGTATAGAACATATATGTAAGTTCAAATGGCATACTATGTTATTAAATACATAAAATAAAAACTTATTATATGAATACATTGATTATCTAGACATGACGTGTCTGCTCTTTCCGAGTAATATACAAGGCTAACATATTCTTGAGAAGACATATACTAAGACCTGTTCCATTTACTCTACAGCACAAGCTACACTTAGTATAGTTTATTTGACAGGTTTGTTGTGAAAATTAATTTCAACCTAAATAAATTAGAACTGCTGACATTAATCTAATTATATACCAGTGAAAGACAGTGATAAAAATATAAACACACATGAAATATACAGTTTACTGTATAATTCATTTACTGTTTACTATAACACTATAACATTTATTACCAAGTAACTTGATTTAACATAATTATTATTTTTAAATACTTTATTGTCTAACTACAATCTGTTTAAATACCCAACAATCTTTATCTGACTCCATATTGCTAATGTTAATTTTGAAAACAGAAGCAATACTTGTGTATATCACAATAATAATGTCCACAAAACAAAACCTGATTATCATAGACAAATGTTTAGGCTACACAAGC
>NC_051390.1:37772754-37777754 GCF_015228065.2 Penaeus monodon | reverse complement strand
TCTCCGGAAGGGGAAAGGGCATCGTTGGGATTATAACAACTACTGTGGCATTACATTGCTCAGCATACCAGGCAAGGTTCTTACCTACATTCTTCTGAAACAGATCCCCAACCACCTACTGAGGCATCAGAGACCGGAGCAGTCTAGATTTACTCCTGGCAAGTCCACGATAGACCGTATACTAACGCTTCGAGTAATTGTGGAACGCCGTCATGAGTTTGGTCGTGGGTTGCTTGCAACCTACATCGACCTTGAGAAGGCATTTGACTCGGTGCATTGGGAATCGCTATGGGAGATCCTGAGACTCGGGATTTCCGACACAGATTATTGGCCTAATAGCAAGCCTTTATACTGGTACTGAAAGTGCTGTAAAGTGTGGTTGGGGTATGTCGAACTTCTTCCCTGTTAATTCAGGGGTGAGGCAAGGCTGTGTCCTTGCACCAACACTTTTCAACACTTGTATGGACTGGATAATGGGCAGAGCTACTAGCCAAAGACAGTCAGTAGTCAGTAGACGGATTGGTCTGGCAACAGGAGCCATGAACTTGATCAATAGGAGCGTTTGGAGGTGTCAGTACCTATGCAGAAGGACCAAGCTGCGCGTCTTCAAGGTCTTGATACTGCCAGTTTTGCTCTATGGAAGCTATCCAGTGTCTTGGAGTCTCACCTTGATGCTTTTTATAACAAATCCCTTCGCTGATCATGGGGTACAGTTGGCAGGACCACGTGTCCAACCGACAGTTACACCATGAGACTGGCATGGGACCTGTTACTTGCATAATCCGGGATCACCAACTCAGGCTATATGGCCACCTAGCTTGTCACCCTGTGGACGACCCTGCCCATCAGGTAGTCTCTCTGCGAGATAACCCTGGGTGGTGGAGACCTGTGGGACGACCCAGGAGATCATGGCTTGGGCAGCTCGACCAGACCTGTCGCGAGGAATTAGTGATGGGCAGTGGGCCTGCCTGGAGACTCGCCTCGAGAGATCCTCATGGCTGGAAGCGAAGGATGGATGTGGCCAAGTGCCCCTGTTGGCGTTAGCCCCTTGATGATGATGATGAGTACCCCTATAAATTAAGTGATGAAATTGATATTTTGTTATTATTTTATCATGAAATCTTTCCCCCACACATTTAAACATTTGTTAAACTTCTTAGGCCCGAATTGTTTTTTGGCTGCAAAAGTCCCAATATTCATAATTTGAAAGAATGAAATGATTTAAGTGAACAATAAAATGATACTTCAGTCAACACTTAATTAAATATCAAGGAATATTATCACATACATATTATGAAGTGGTTGATCATTTAGCAAGCTACTGAATATATTTTTCCGAACACAGTTATGTTCCTGCATATTTGTAATTACATTGGGTAACATAAATTACTATTAACTATTAAAACAAATACTGTAAAGCATATAACTGTCAACCTTTTTCCAATTAAACTATATCAAAGGATGGTGGCCTGTGTCATCTTTGGCCATGAGACAGTTTTTTTGTGTGAGATGGCACCTATTTGCTACTGGAAAAAATGTTCTGCATTGATTAGGTAACACTACTATGTTCACTTAGTAAGCCTGCAGAATATGGCATAGCCATACCACTCTCAATAACTGGTGCCCTGTTCCTGTAAGTGTTGAGAGGACTGTGGAGAGAGGCAGGGAAAAAGTAATGAAGCCACTTGTTTGTATTGGCATTCATTGCCAAGCTTTGTGTGAGATAACTGGTGAAGTGACTCTCCCAGCCTCTCGGTAGGACATTTTAGGGAGGGCAGCCATCCCAAACCCCCTCCCAGGAATACAAAATCTTAACCACATCAGACTGGCAAGATAGAGCCAGGACAGGTCCAACTGATAAACCTTGTGAGCTAAGGCAATGGTTCTGCAAGGTAAACAGCCCTATCTACATGCTTAGTCCCAAGTTACTATGCAAACTCTGTTTTGTTAGAGTATTTGTGGTGGAAGTCTGATTCTTGAGAATAGTGCTGAAGCTTTGGCATTTGCTTGACTTTGCACTGATACTGAATTGAACTTCAGATTGTGGATCTTCTATCACAGATGGCAGCAAGTGGATTTAGGTAGAACACAGCCAGACTAATAAAGATGTAAATATTTCATTTTAAGAATATCAAAGTAGAAAAAAATCTTGACTAGGTATGACAGGTTTGCATTTCCTATAATGATACACAGTTTATTTTCAGAATTGGTTGCAGCAATGAGACTTCATTGGAGAGTTCACAAAACACTAGGGAATTTCCTTCGTCATTATGGCACTGCACAAATTAGACCAGGACTCGTAAGGTAAATATATTTTTGTTCAAGTATTTCTTCTGAGTCATGTATATATATTTTTGACAGGATGCTAGGATGAGAAATATCTAAGTTTTTGGAAATTTAATCCTTGTGTAATTCTTTAGTCATAGCTTAATTAGTAACCTGGATTACAATTGACTCTTGGTTTTTCATTTCTGTGCATTATTTTACTGCAATATTTGTCCCTTAGAGCTGTTTAGATAGTGTTACATATAATATATTTGATCATTATATGTCCTGCAATGGTACTAGTACCAATTAAACACACTTTTTTTTTGTACTCTGGTTTAGAAATACTAAATATTTCATTAAAAATTTTTGGATTCCTTTCATCATGTATTTTTTCAGTGACTTATAACTTTTGTATGTTATGGTTGAAATTGGTACTCTGGTTTAGAAATGCTAATGATCTTTTAGGTTTTTATTTGCTTTCATCATGTATTTTTCTTTTTCATTGACTTATACCTTTTGTATTTTTTTACTTCAAATTGATATTCTTGTATCTCTTTGGTCACTTTCATCATATATCCTTATTGCTCAATCAGTTGAATCTATTCAAAATGTATTTAGGAAATGAATTGTTTAAAGTTCATATTCTTGTTCTGCTACTTTCTTGTGTAATTTGTTATTTAGATATTAATACTTGTGGCTATTTTTGTTGTTATTGCTTATATATTAATTATTTTTTTCAAGGTTAGCTCCTTGTACTTTTTTTTGCCATCTAGCAGCATTGTACTCGATGTGGGTTGATAATAGTTAGTCTAAAATTGTATTTGATATGACCTGGTTTTTACGGATTGTAATTTTTTTTCTTTCCCTTACATTTGATGTAAACTTCCTAGATTTCTTTGACTAGGGTATGCATTACTTCAGTTTTTGCTGTTTTATAACACCTTGCTTGACAGGGTTTGCTATCTTTATTTTCTCTGTTGTGTATTACATTTTAATATTTTCTATATAGGTCTGGATATTAGTAATAGACGTATGGTTTATGCTGGTATATCTATATTTGTATTTTCTTTTGTAGGGGTCTAGATTAGATATTTCTTCATTGTTAAAAGTATTTTCTTAATTTTATGTAAAGCTACTCTACTGCTGGTTAGTAGTAGTATACAATAACTCCTATCTCTCAGCTTTTATGATATAGTTTTGTCAGTCCTGAGGGAATTTACTGTTTTCAATAATAAAGAATATTCTTCCTGAGATACATAGACAATAGTTTTCTAAAATCTTTTATCAAAACTATGAATCCTTCCTCAGAGACATTTGGCAGCCAGTGATTGGCCTCGAGATTCATGCTCAAATATTGTCAACAAGTAAATTGTTTTCTCGTGTTGGAACAAGATTTGGTGCTCCGCCGAATAGTCAGGTTGGAGTATTTGAATCAGCTCATCCTGGAACCTTACCAGTAAGTTAAGATAAGAAATTACTTGACTTTTTTCATAATATGATATTCAGTTTGTTCATTCTGTTGATATTGTTATTCCTTGGATAATAAAAGAGATATTCTCTTCCTTTTTCACAGTTGGCTTGTCAGAAAACCAAACAGTTTAGTTATGAAAGTAGGACATGCAGTGAGAAATTATTACATGAAAATGGAAATGTTGATTAAGATGATTGTGCTAAGTACTCAGTTGCATGTAAAAAATGAAAAAGTTTCACATTTTTTTTTACATTAGAAACAATATTCCTGTTGATAGGTCATGTTGATGTAATATTTTTTTGTCATGTTTTTTGTTGTAATTTTACAGGTCTTGAATAAAAGATGTGTTGAGGCAGCTATAAAAACTGCTTTAGCACTGCAAGCAACAGTCAACAAAACTTCTTGGTTTGTCAGAAAACATTACTTTTACCCAGATCTGCCAGTAGGTTTTCTTATTGCTGACATTTTGTAATTCTTTTTACATAAACTGATATTACTGGTGATAGTTCTTCTGATTATTTCACTGATGTATGCTGGATATGCTCTTTTCAGTTCTATGAGAACATTGTGAGATATATGTGCTAGAATTTAAAGTGATCTCATTCTCTCCAGGCTGGTTATCAGATCACTCAGTTGGACCACCCTATAGCCAGTGATGGGCACCTTGACTTCATTGTTTATAATGCTGCAGTGCATCGTAAACCATACAGGCACTCTGTGAAGCTTATTCAAATTCAGCTAGAGGAAGACAGTGGCAAAAGTATCCATGATGTGGAGAATCATAGGTGAATAGAGAGAGCTTCAGTTACTGAACTTTTATTGTCTAAGGAAGATTATATTTAGTAAAAAGACTGAGTGTGATAACTTATATATTTTTTAAAAACTTGATACTCTTTTTTCTGGGCATAAATGTGTAGCACATTTATTTTGCTTTTCACCAGTAACCATTAACCACTTTTTCTGGGCATAAACAAAATTCAGCATAGGTCTAATAAAGATTTATAATGTTACAAAGATGACAACCTGATATTTCTTGCAGTATATTTGTAGTTATTTTTGTGAAATTGTAAAAAGTAAGGGAGGATGAAAAGTTAAAGGCAAGTTTAAAGAACAAGGAAGCAAGGAAAAGCATAAAAAACATTCATCATTCTCATACTATCTACTGTCTTTTTCTTTTGTGAATATTGTTTGTATGTAGATGGCTCCACAAGTTATCAGCCACCAAGGATTCAATTAATAAGCTTATGTGTCTTCAGAATTT
>NC_051390.1:37710254-37712754 GCF_015228065.2 Penaeus monodon | reverse complement strand
TTTTTACATTAGTTTTTTTTTTTTTAAATTATTATTATCCTGTTACTCTTGGTGTACCACGAGGAATTGTTGGGTATATTTCTTTACTTTATCCTTGTAGGAAATCATATCAAAACTTTATCAATGAGTATGATTATGGTACAAGATCTTAACTTTTCTTGCTCTTCGAATACCTTGTTTAAGAACTGTCGGAAAGATTGAAACAGTGTCTAATTTGAAAATTGTCGAGTGTTATATAAAAAGATTCTTTGTTATATAGTAGAAAAAGTATTTTTTGCTTCCTTGCTGTATAAGTACACTTTAATTATATTAACACAAATTATCATGTGAGAGACGCAGGTACTTATCATCACGCCGGATACCAAAGAGGCTCGCTGTGTCTTTTCTAAACTCAACACCCAAGCAGTTTCCCGCTGAATATAATTAAACCCTCTTTATAACTCTTTTCCCATTTCGAGCTGTTATTTCCATTCTTTTTCGTTATTTCTCATTTTCATTCTGGATATAATTCACACTCATTCATAAAAACCATACCCTATAAAGGAGAACTCATAATCAAGCCCGATTTATAGCAAGGATTCCTGATATTAGTAAACTTTCTATGTAATCTATGAATGTATGTTGTATATTCCCAGTATTTTTTTTTTTTTTTAAATCCATGCCTTGGCACATTCCAATGTCGATATGAAGGAATGTATCGAAAATTCTTTTATCACATAATCAACAGGAAGGTGTCATTCAAGTGATTATGAAATTAAACTTTTCAGCATGATATCTAACTATATACGTACTGTGTATTCCCAATCACTTTTTCGTTTAACCCATATCTTGGTGCTCGTTTCAGTGTGAAGGAACGCGTCGAAACTTCCCGTATCATCTAAATAACAGGAAGGTGCCATTCAGTTTAGTCTGTGAAACTAAACCCGAATAACAATAATTGAACAGTGGCAGGTATACCTTAGTCCACTTGTCCTAATGTAAATGAAAAAAAATATTCATAGGTATCGAATTACGGTTTTACTAAGCATTATTACATGAAACTTGATAACGCTTAAAACATGTCATTTCATGACTGTTATGATTGTTAATGTGTATGCATATATCATATTTATATTTGTATCATGTGATAATAATGGCAATATTGGTAATAGTAACGATGAAAATGATAAAATTTACAATAATAATTATGATAACAATAATGACAATGATAATAATGATAACAATAAAGATAACAATAATAATAATGATAATGATGATAACAATAAAGATAACAATAATGTTAATAAAGATAACAACAATAATAACAATGATAATATTAATGATATTGTTAATACTACTACTACTACTTACTACTACTACTACTACTAATAACAATAATAATGATAACATAATGGTAATATTACTACTAGTAACGATAATGAAAACAACAATAATAATGATAATGGTAATAATAATAATGATAACAATAATATTGATAATAGCAATAATAATAATGATAATAATAATGATAACAATGATAATGGTAATGCTAATAATGTTAATAAAGATAACAACAATAATAACAATGATAATATTAATGATACTGTTAATACTACTACTACTTGCTACTACTACTACTACTAATAACAATAATAATGATAACAATAATGGTAATATTACTACTAGTAACGATAATGAAAACAATAATAATGATAATGATAATGATAATAACAATAATGATAACAATTATATTGATAATAACAATAATAATAATGATAATAATAATGACAACAATGATGATGGTAATGAGAATAATAATGATGATATGTGCAACAATAAAAATAATGCTAGTAAAAGGAATAATCGTAGAAAATAAATTATTGTAATACTAGTAATAATAATGATGATGATAATAATAATAATAATAATAATGATAATAATAATGATGATGATAATAAAAACAATAATAGTAATAACAATAATAATTATAATAATAATGATAATAATGACATTAATAATGATGATGATAAAAATAATAATAATCATCATCATCGTCATCACCATCATCATCATCATCATCATCATCATCATCATCATCATCATCATCATCATCATCATCATCATCATCATCATCATCATAATAATAATAATAATAATAATAATAATAATAATAATAATAATAATAATAATAATAATGATAACAACAACAACAACAACAGCAACAATAATAATAATAATAATAATAATAATAATAATAATAATAATAATAATAACAATAATAATAATAATGACACTGATAATAATAACAATAACAATAATAATAATAATAATAATAATAATAATAATAATAATAATAATAATAATGATAATAATGATAATAATAATAATAATAATAATAATATAATAATAATAATAATGATGACAACAACAACAATATTAATAATAATAATAAGAATGATAATAATAATAATAATAATAATGACAATAATGAGTGATAGCACAATAAATATAATAATAATGA
>NC_051390.1:37700254-37702754 GCF_015228065.2 Penaeus monodon | reverse complement strand
GAAATGGAGACATGGTTAGGAGGGGGAAAGGGGAAGGGTGAAGGGGAGGATTGGGAATAGAGTAGAGAGGACAGGATGGGGGAAGAAGGGGGTGAAGATGACACGGGGGAAGGGGGAAGGGAGCAGTAGGGATGAAAGGGGAGGGAGGCCGGGGAGAAGGAGAGTAGGAGGGGGAGGGGGGCGTGGATGAGGGTGGCAGAGAGGAGAATGGCAGAGAGAAAGGAGAATCAGCACGAGCATGCTGGTTGTATAATTTTCAACTTACAGCCACTGACGACAAGCCAACCTTCTCCTCCACCTTTACCCCCCTCCTCACCTTTCATCCACTACCCATTACCCCCTCTTCCTTCCCCCTCCTATCCTCCACCTCCTCCTCCCTTCCCCTCTCCCCTCTCCTCCTTCACCTCCCTCCCTTTCCATTCCCTCCCAGCCTCCATCCCCCTCCCTCCCCCTCTCCCCTCTCGCCTTACCTCTCCCCCTCCCCCCTCCCCCTCCCTCCCTGCCCCCTGCTTATCCAGCCACCGACCTGCCCCTCACGAGTCGGCCGCGCGAGCCACGCTAACTGGCCTCATCACGGTCCTCGCGGGAACTGCAGGGCGGCAGAGAGCGAGGGAACCGCCGCCGCCATTAGCCATGTCTTAGGCCTATGTTGCCGACAACTTCATTATCCTTGCGGCGGGGCGTGGGCGGGGCGAAGGGCGGCCGGGATTGCGGGCGCGAACGTAATCAGTCGAAACACAAAGACGAAGGGGAGTGAACGTAAGGAAATGAGATCTAGTAAAAGAACCAAAAATACGTAGAAATGTAAAAAGAAAAGAAAAAAGAAGGAAAAGAAAAAAGAAAAACATTAAAAGAACTAAAGAAACATTAGATTGTATGAGAACAGATTATATAAATAGAAAATGAATATTTCACAACGCCAGTGGCAGGTTGACATGGCAAGCTTGAGTCGTACAGGTGCAGTCTTCTTATTGCCTGGGTCGTTATGCATGCTGATGGCAGATAAGGAAGCTCATTTGGGACTAACTGTCCAACGCAAGAAGAAAGGGAAAGAGGAAGAGAGAGAGAGAAAGGGAGAGAGAAAGAGAACGAAAGACAGAGAGAGTGAGGAAGATGGACATTTATGTTGAACACCGTATCGGGATTTTCCAAGATTCCGTCACGTCATTTCCGCGGTTTGTCCGACGCTGGGGAATGTTTTCGGGAGAGACGAGACTCAGATTGTGGTGGAGGGGATATCTGATCGATTCCACCCTCGTCAGAAGATTATTTGAATAAAGTAGCCCACTTATCTTTGTCAGTGACGCTTTCACATGCGGTTATAACGTTCTGACGAACTGATCCCCGGTCTGGGCGTGGATGGCACCGCTGCCATCTGAATCAACAGCTTTGCATTTTTCCCTTACAGAATTCCCGGCATATAATGAGAGCCCTGAGAGTCTCCCACTCTCGGCCGGGCGCAATTAAACCATTACGCCGGCAACATTTCGTGACTTGGACTCCCATTGAGAAATGATTTCACGCCCCTCTCCATCGCCGATCTTTTGACACATAGAGTGGTCGCGACGCTGTATCCCCGGGACGCGGCGCGAGGCACGTTCGCCAAGCAGCTTAAGAAGGCCCAATTATCCCCCGAGGGCGGCGTGGGAAGGGCGTGATCCGGGCCGGATCTGCTGCGCACCTCCCCGCCGCCCGCCCCGAGCCCACGGCACGAGCGCCGCCCGGCTTCTGTTGCGGGACATGCCTCTCCGCCGCCGCCTCCCGCGCGTGCCGCCCCGGCGCCGCCAGCGGACAGCTCGCCTTTGTCGCCGGACGCTCGAACTGCCCCGGCGTGAAGCGGCGGCCTGGCCGCGCCATTCAGACGGCGAAGTCAAAGGGCGAGGGAGGCTACGACGAAGCTATTTCTGCATCCTATGCTTTTTTTCCTTTTACCTTAATTAAAATCCCCAGCTGCCGTTTTTACACTCGTGTGATATACACAACCCCAAAGATCCAACTTATATACAATCTTGAACATGTACTCTCATTAAAATGCCCTCTACATAAGACACTTTTAACTCGTCTTTATTATTCATAAGCACAACTCACGACGGTCCTCGAGGAGCAGGAGGGGAATTTAGGAAAAAAGGGGGGAGGGGAAACTCACCCTTATTTGCCACTAGTGTACTTTTATCTTGTATGAATGAGTCAATTTCTTGGCAACGTCCCAGATATATTATTGGCATATTCCGTTCCAACGACGAATGCTCTCTGTTCTTACTCTAATCACACAACGAGGAAATCCAGTGACAAATTTCCAGCCGAGTAAAATGTCACTGTGGATCTTGTTTCGTAAAATGAAAAGCTTCAAGTACTGAGGTCTTTGCAATGACACGCTTTTATTACCTGTGCGTCTCTTCTTTTCTTTTTTGTTAATGAAAAACTATGAACTATAATACCCGATACTTCAGAACTGCGAGGCGAGTTTTGATTAAAGTGGGAATCCGATATATCACTGAAC
>NC_051390.1:37687754-37690254 GCF_015228065.2 Penaeus monodon | reverse complement strand
ACACAAAGAGTAAGAAATCAACAAACAAACGTGTAAACCAGAATATGGAAAATGGAAATACGAAAAGGAAAAAGTAGAAGAAAAAAGAAAAAGAAAAAAAAAAGAAAAAAAAAAATGGAGTTTCGATGAGGAAATGCGAATACAAGGGGATTGACAGGTCTTCAAAATTCAAATATACGCTGTGAATACCTTTCCCCTCGGGCATGACAGCTCTTTCCCTCTCGCGACGTGGCAGGGGCGGGTGGTTGCCTCCCCCCCGGTCCCGCCCGCCTCTCCCCTCTCCGCACCCCCCCTCCTCTCCTTCTAGAGGGGGGAAAGAAGGAGAAAGGGCGATGGGAAGAGGGGAAGAAAGAGAAAGATGGGTAGAGATGAAGAGGGAATAATGTATAAGGACAATGATACACAGGGACGTCTTTACATCCGCACACCCGAATGCGGTTGTGAAATGGTGTGAGGAACCACGAGAAAGATATGGAAAGAGGCATATAGCTGTCAGAGACAGTCACACACACACGCACGCACGCACGCACGCACGCACACACACACACACACACACACACACACACACACACACACACACACACACACACACACACACACACACACACACACACACACACACACACACACACACACGACCAAACAAGCAAGCACAAACGAATACGTACAGAGAAAAACATACACGCACACGATACACATGTACATAAATACCCGAAAACAACGCATCATACAAGCTCCGAATCTTGACAGATATATTGGTCCTCCGGATGAGAGGCAAAACGGGCCAAGTGTCAAAACGACGTTTGTACATAAAGACATCGATGCATGCACCAGGGAGCATCTCTCTACGTGGAAACTCTCTCTCTTCAATAAGGTTTTATGTTCCGTACCTTGCATGTAAAACTGTCACCGAGTTTGTTATGCGTAATGTAATATCACAGAAAACGGATCAGCACAGCACGACTTGGCAGGGGATACTATTTCTTGCTTTTTTGAGACGAAACTTTTACAGTATTTCTTTTTTACTGTCGTAAAATCAGGGTTAATTCTAGTCATTCATTTTCATCTATTTTCGTACTCAGATTCATTACGAGACATAATGAATGATCGAATCGAAAACTTATCATGTTACGTGTTATAAGCATTTCATTAGTTCTGTAGTTCTAAAAATCTAATTCAAACTTTCGAATTTCCTCCTGAATATAAGAAATAATAAAAATGTCAAGTGATCCTATAAATAATAAAAGTGATAAAAAACATCAACGAGAAATGCATACAAGGGATATAAGACTACATTAAACCAGATTAAAAGAGGGTGCCATACGCGGAGCCCAAGTTGTCAAAACTATTTATTTTCTATCATGACTGACGTAAGAGTGTGATGCAACTGCCAGACGCCGCCAGCTCGCTTTATTCAGTGTGCACCAGACATCCTTGTTGCCTGAGATAACCCAAGACTGAGACACAGGGACGTTGTCAGGCTCGGGGGAGAGTCGCCAAGACAACAGGGGGCACATCGAGGCTCCCGTTTACGAAGGCGGTAGGGTAGGAGGGGACAAGGATGTGTGTGTGTTATACAGGAAGGGAAAAGCACGAGGGGGGAATGATTGAGGAAAAGAGAGGAAATGAAAATGGGAAAAGAAAGCCTTGGGTCGAAGTAGAGGAAGAGAACAAGGATGAAAAGACGGAAAGGTAGGCAAATGCATGAGAGGGAGAATAATTATGGAAACAAGAGAAAATTACGAAAGGAGGAGAAAAGCTTGAATTGAAGTAGAAGGAGAGAGCAAAGATGAAAAGAAAGAAAGGGATATGGCAGGGAGGGGAAGGCACGAGAAGGAGAATAATTGTGGAAACGAGACAAAGTAAAGATAGGTTGAGAAAGGCTTGGAAAGAAGTAGGAAGAGAGAACAAGCATAGAAAAAAATGGAACAGAGACGGAAAGCATTAGAGGAAAGTAATTAAAAAGATGAGAAGAAAAAAACATATGACAGGAAGAGAACCGCATGGGAGGGACAGACAGTGTGGAAGGAAGGAAACGAAGATGGGAGGAGAAATGCCTAAGTTACGGAGTAAGAGAGAGATCAAGGGTGAACTTGAAATAAACGAATGGCAGAAACTAGACGGTAAGATAGAACTGTAACTTATAGGCACTAAGCTTCAATGAGACACATACGAAGCATGGATTGAAGCAATATCTACGGCTTCCTTAACAGTTAGAAGGCGCATTCACTGAAATGCTTCTAGTGAATTACATGCACCGATAACACCCAAAACACATCACCATATGTACCCTAACCAACATAAGATCCACAATGCTGTGCCTCCCCTAATAACATTCCCTTAATAAACGAATTAAATCGGAAACTTTGCCAAATCTCCCGCCACTTGTTCAATAATCTCCAACGCAACACTTTTCTCCGACTTAAAAGCACATTACGGTAAATCAGGGTTGAGGGAAAATCCGATAAAGCACTCATATTTTCTGGCTTGACGGCTTCTC
>NC_051390.1:37677754-37680254 GCF_015228065.2 Penaeus monodon | reverse complement strand
ATTTTATGTCCATTTTCAGAATGTACTCACTTACTTTTGATGGAGATAATCTTGAGTTTAAGTTAGTAATTGTGTAAAGACATTAACTTAGTATTTTAAATTGCTTGGTATAAGTAATTCATCTTGCCTAAATATAATTCTCACTAATTTCTGTATTTCAATTTGCTTACAAATATTTTTATGATTTCAATCATTGTATGTGAAGAAAGGAATTCTTTTATTAACTGCTTACGTCTATTTTAAGCATTGACATTGGTTAATTAATAACAGCTTGCTTAAATTTATATTATGTAGTTTGTATGTTAACAATTAGAGTAAAGTGACAAGTTATTTGTTAAAGTTAAAAGATGGATAATTAATATGGTATAATTATTGTATTGGATTATAATGAACTCAGATGTTATATTATTGACATATAAATTTATGTGATTGACTTTACATGTTTACTATATATAATACTTTACAGTTAATAAATTAGTTGTAAATTCTCTAATAAGTTGTGAATTTTCCTTTGCATTTGTCTAAACAAATTAATACAAGTTGAAAGAGTAAGATCTGTGAGAGAAATATGACTAGTATGAACTATTAAGATTATATCAGATATTGAGGAGATAATATATTATGTTGATGCAAAGAGGCAACAACATATATATATATATATATATATATATATATATATATATATATATATATATATATATATATATACATATACATATATATGCATATATATATATATATACATATATATATATATATATATATATATATATATATATGCATATATATATATATATATATATATATATATATATATATATATATATATATGCATATATTGTTAAGTAGAGTAGTTTTATAAACGATTTCTCAAGTAAAGGAATCTTTTGAGTTTGCTTTTTCCTATGGACCTTGTTTTGTTTTAGTAATGAACAGGAATATGCATTAACTGTGCAGTTTATTTTTTGGAAGAATCTAATAATTATTATTGATAAGGATAATCACAACACGCTTAGAAATTATATATTATCATAGTGGAAAAAGTTGTCAAAGGTAAATAGTTTTGACCCAGCGGACTCGAACTGGAACTTGGTGAAGGTGAGACGCACGGTCTTGTGGTATTTTGTTTTTGGGCTATAATTTAGCTGTAAGTTTGTTTCATTAAGTATCCTGTTCCAACATGATTATATGATATATAATATTTAATGTTGTGTATTTGGAATTGTATATTCTATTTAGTTGGTGTGTGAAAAGGACTGGTGTTTGGGTGATGCCCAGAGGGATATGTCGGAACCAGAAGAATTTTTTTTTTTCTTTTTCTTTTGGT
Organism: Penaeus monodon; assembly: GCF_015228065.2. Classification (NCBI taxonomy): domain Eukaryota; kingdom Metazoa; phylum Arthropoda; class Malacostraca; order Decapoda; family Penaeidae; genus Penaeus; species Penaeus monodon. Next base: position 37,678,927 of record NC_051390.1, on the reverse strand, counting down.
GCAGCATTGACATTGTTTTGTTTTGTTGTTGTTGTTTTTTTCAGTTTCTACCGAGAAACATGAGCTGCCCAATTATTTGAATTGTGTTCATTGAAGGTCAAATGATGTTTCACATTTATTTGGTATTATAATACTTGATGGCAGTTGCCAACGTGTAATTAACTTAATAATAAATGTAAACATCTACTAGTGTTTTATATTTCCACACTCTTGTTGCATTCTATGAATTATTCATGTGTTAACATGATTTATTTAAGTATAAGGTTGACATTAAATCCTATTGACAATAAATATTCATTAAGAATTTAGTTGACTTATAGTTTACAATTAAGTTGATACCTTTATAAATTAGTAGTGTAAATAATACTCTATTAAGAGATTTAGTTGACTATACTTGATTTACAATATGTATATTATAATATATTATATATACATATATATATATATATATATATATATTATACATTATATATATATATATATTATATATATATATATCTATATATATATATATGCATGTATATATCTATATATATCTATCTATTATCTATATATATATCATATATTATATATATAATATATATATATATATATATATATATGTACATGTATATATATATGTATATGCATATATATTATATATATGTATATATATATACTATATATATATATATATATATATATATATATTTATATGTATACATACACACACACACACACACACACACACACACACACACACACATATATATATATATATATATATATGTGTGTGTGTGTGTGTGTGTGTGTGTGTGTGTGTGTGTGTGTGTGTGTGTGTGTATGTGTGTGTGTGTGTGTGTGTGTGTGTGTGTGTGTGTGTGTGTTTTTCTAACAGCCAATTATTCCACTGCAGTGCATAGGCCTCTCTCAATTTCCTACTGAGAGGTTAATTGGCAGTGCCACCCTTGCCTGATTGGATGCCCGGCTCGGCGCACTAACACCTGTGCCACGGCGGCGACTTCCCCATGACACCTGCACTCGACCTCTCAAGGTGAAATGTCGTTTTCTCGCCGTGAGATCGGAGTCGGAGCGCAGGTATTTTTACGACTGACGCGACGGGGAAACCACAAGTGCTCTAATCACTGGACCATCGCGGTAGTCACACACACATATATATGTATATATATATGT
>NC_051390.1:37657754-37665254 GCF_015228065.2 Penaeus monodon | reverse complement strand
TTGTTATGATAGCGGCGCTGATGAGGTCTCTCAACCGGGTAGGTGGGAGGGGGAGGGAGAGAAAATGGATGGGGGGGGAAGGGGTCCCTGCTCCCCTCCAGGTGTGTGAGAGAGGGGGGCTGAAAACAGGAAGGAGGGAGAGAAGGGGGGAGAGGGGAGGGGGAGAGGGGAGGGGGGAGAGGAGGGAAGGGAGAAGGGAGAGGGAGAGGAGGGAAGGGAAAAGGGGGGGAGGGAGAGGAGGGAAGGGAGAAGGGGGAGGGAGAATGAGAGGAGAGAGGAAATGGGAGAGTGGGAGGGTAAAGTGAGGGAAGAGGGAAAGGCAAAGTGGGAGAGATGGAAGGAGAAGAAGGAAGGAGTGGAAGGAAGATGGAGGGAGGAAGAAACAGGACAAAAGGGAAAAAAGACGGAAAAGGTGGGAGAAGAAAGAGTGGTAGGGTGAAGAGAGGAAGAGAGAGGAAGGAGGGAGAGAAGGAGGAGATAGCGTCTAGGGCTCTCTAAGGAGGTCTAAACGCAAGCTTTTCCCATTTAAGAGTGTCTCCAGCACATTAGCATAAGAAACCCAGCGCGCTCGAGGTCCCTTTTATAAGACCTGCTGCTGAAACATTATGTCAAGGATGCGCTTATCCCGCGTGATGAAGAGGAATGGCCGCTCGCCACCCCGGATTTATTCTTATTGCTTCGTGTGTTTTCCTTGGATATTCGCTTATGTGGGTGTGGGTAGGGGTATCATAGCGCTCGGTAATATGCATAGGTGCAAAAGAGTACGTATGTACATACACGCCGATACAGAGGGAGCACACACATACACACACACACACACACACACACACACACACACACGAACACAAGAAACATATACATACATACAAACACACACACACAAACTACAAAGACTTCAAAAGAAGACACACAGAGATCCCTTCCACACAAACACACACACTAACATCTACATATCCACCCACACATATACACACCTGGTGTTTAACGTATGTGTTAATTACATACGTTGCATTATTCACGGCTGCATTAATTACAAGTGTAATGTAAATTGCATCTGCTACGTAAATTGCAACAGTCCTGTAAACTATAGCGGCTATACCTAATGTGGGAATCACAACTATAGCGTCTTTCGTACTTTCAACTCTCTGTTAATGTTCTCTGTGTAGTTAGTTTACCTGTAGTATTATCGCTGTCAGTGTTATCATTATTTTTATAACTGTTCTTGCTATTGGTAGTTATAATAATAGTAATAATAATGATAATAATAATGATAACAGTAGTAGTAATAATAATAACTGCAGTAGTAATAATAACAATAGTAATAATGATAATAATAATAATAACTAATAATGATAATGATAATAGCGATAATAATAATGATAAGAATAACTAGTAATGATAAAGATAATTATGGTAATAATAACAATAGCAATAAAATGATAATAATGAAAATGATGATGATGGTGGTGAAGATGATGATGATGAGGAGGATCATTACTAATACTAAATATTTATCCTTTTCATTATCATTATCATTGTTATGATTGTTGTTAGTAGTATTTCTACTAATACTGTTAATTATTGTTATAGATATCGTTATCATTATCATTAATATGACATCGTATGCATCAGTTTTTTTTTATTTCTATTATTTGCAATATCATTCTTCTTCTGTTATTGCTATTATCATCATAGCATCATTATCTTAAATATAATCATCATAATCACCATCATTATTATCATTATTGCACTCATAATCGTCATTGTTATCATCAAAATCATTGTCACCATCACTATTATTATATCCATTGTCCAAATCATTATCATTATCACACACACACACACACACACACACACACACACACACACACACACACATACACACACACATACACACACGCACACACACACACACACCTCGATCTACCTGTAAGTTTCCGCGAAATCGAGCTCTTTATTATGCAAATGAACAAAGGGTGTCACTTACATAGTCTCTTACGTTCGTCGGCGGTTGTAAAAATGAATTACGTTATTTGCTTATTGTGGAACTAGATTTCACAAAAATGAATGACAGTTTGTGAAGAATTACCAGCTCGGTTTTCATGATGGAGGCGCCCTTTGTTTTACTGACCTCCTAATAACCCACACCCCTATTTTTGGTGTATTTTGGCAGTTAAATCTAACCTCCATATCTTGTACAACTCAACGGTTGTTGAAGTAATTCAAGCTACGAAAACGGTCAACAATCTAAGATTAGATTTGGCTCAAACAAAAATAAACGTAACCCCCTCCCCAAAAACAAACAAACAAACATATTAACTAGTAACTTTGACTGATAACTTTATGAATAAATGCAAAAATAAAATCGAAAAACAGCGATAGGAAATACAGGCATACCATTGATCTTAATGTGATAAAAACAATCCAGAATTCGATCATGATATATCCTACATACATTGCCCCTGCCGCCCCTCCCCCTAAAAAGAAAATTTAGGACTATTTTGGTCTATCGAACATGAAGGAAAAGAACGTGTTCTTTAAAATTCCACTAATATGTTACATGGGGGTGTTGCGAAACTCTGAATTTACATATACATTCTCAAAAGAGGAATGTCAAAATCCAAGAAAACAAACCTATACCATAATGGAACAATGCAAGTTTTGTATACACTCTCCGGAGTGTATATAATAATCGTCATCATTAACGATATGATATTTTCATTATTATTCACATTAGTAGCATTATTAGTGGTAGACGAGGGTACATTTAGAATGGATTAGTGGTATAGAGTGGTAAATTTGGGGTATATCAAGACTGATGAGGGTAGATTACCTTGCATTTTTGAGGAGATTAAGAAAGATTTTAGGAGTATAAAAAGTATATTTTTGATGATGACATTAAAGTTATGTCCTCGGAATACTTACTAGTCATTCTGTTATTGTTAATTTTGTACTTTTATTATCACCATTATTGTTGTTATTCATAATGTTACTAATTATGATGATAGTGATAAGGATAGTAATAGTAATACTGATAATAACGATATTAAAAATAATGAAAATAAGGATAATAATAAAGTTGACAAAAATAATGACAATAACAGCAGCAACAACATTAATAATAATAATGATTATGATAATAATAATAACAAATAATAATAAGAAAAATGATAATAACAATATCAATAATAATAATAATAATAATGATAACAATATTGACAATATTGACATTATCATTATCAATATAGCTATTACCATTCTTATAATCAATGAAAATAGTAATGGCGAATAATGATAATAATGATGATGATGATAGTAATGATGATGATGATAATAATGACTAATATAATAAATGATGATAAATGATGATAATAATAATAATAATAATAATAATAATGATAATAATAAATAATAATAATAATAATAATAATAATAATTATTATTATTATAATAATGATAACAATATTGACAATTATTTACATATCATTATCACTATAGCTTTACCATCCTTATAATCAATGATGATGATGATAATAATGATGATAATAATATAATGATGATGATAATAATAATGATGATGATGATAATAATAAAAGTTATAATGGTAATAATAACAATAATGATGATGAATGATGATGATGATGAATGATGATGATGATGATGATGATGATGATGATGATGATGATGATGATGATGATATTAATAATGAAATAATATAAAAATAATAAATAATAATAATAATAATAATAATAATAAATAATAATAATAATAATAATATAAATAATGATTATATAATGATAATGATAATAACATAATAAGACAGTAGTCAATAATAGTAATACATAATAATAATAATAATATACATAATAATAATGAAAATGATAACAGTAATGGTAATCATAGTAAATACAATAATGATAATGATAATAATAACAATAATAATAACAACAGTAAATGATAACATAGATAGCAGTATAGTAAAATTGATGATAATAATGATGATATAATACAGGTAATAATGATAATAATGATGATGATTGATGATGATGATGATGATATCAATAATGATAATGATAGTAATAGAAATGATGATGAGAATGAGAATGATCATAATAATGATAATAGTAATAACGCTAGTAATAAAACTAATATTACTAACAATAATGATAACCATGATAACAATTATGTTAATAATGACAATAACAACAACAACAACAACAACAACAACAACAACAACAACAATAACAACAACAACAATAATAATAAGCTTTTTCTGTAGCTTTGTCCCATTCTTATATGGGGCCCCTATGATTACGTTCTGACAAATATACGTAGAAAAGATATGATAATAATAATAATATTAATAATGATAATGATAATAATAATATTAATAATGATAATGATAATAATAATGATGATAATAATGATAATAGAATAATCATAATATAATAATAACAATAACAATAGTAATAACAATAACGTTAGGAACAATAACAATAATAATAAAATATAATAGTAATACTAATATTCATTATAATAATAATGATAACAACAATAACAGTAACAACAACAGCAAAACAATAATAATAATAATGATAATAATAATGATAATGATAATGATAATGATAATAACAATAATAGTAAAAATGATAATAATAGTAACGATAATGATAATATGAATGATCCCGATAATAATAATAAAAATGGTGCTATTAATGATAATTATAATGATTATATTTATGAAAATCATTATTATGATGATAATAATGATAATCAATGATTGTTATGATAATAATGATAATGATAAAATAATTTTACGACTTTACTATTAATAATGAGGATAATAATGATAGTAAAGATCATGATACCGACGATGATAATAATAGTAATGATAATAATAATAATGATGATAATAATGATAATAGTAGTAAATGATAATAAAATGATAATAATGGTAATAATAATGGTAATGATAATATAAATGATAATAATAAAAAAAAATAACACGAGCAACAATAACAATAAGGACAATAATATCGTTGTTATTACTGTCATCATTATTATTGCCATTATCATCATCATTATAACAAGAATTGTGATCATTATCGCTATTCTTATTTTTTTTTTACGCTATTCATATTGTTATTATTTGATATTTTTTTCTGGTATTACTTCCCGCTTTCTGTTACCAGTCTCATTATCATTAATCTTACTATTGTTATCCAGTTTATAGATATTAGTTATCATTACTTTCACAATATCATAAACAATATCATGATCCCCAACATCTTCATTATCATCATCATGATTATTATCATCCTTAGCAGTATTATGATGCTATTCCTAATTCCATATTAATCACCATTTACATCAACGTCATCCTCCCTTTTGCTCATCTCCATCCTCATCTAAGCTGACGAACAAACAAGTCTAAGAGAGCTCTTTATAATTACCCATAGGCAGAACAATGTACACTTTTCCTTCGACAAAACAAAAGTATCGCGAGAGTTCAGTCGCTAACCACTAACCCATCACTCGAGGCTACGGAGTTCCCCACACGTCTCGTCGGCGTTACGGAATTGTTTGGTTCGCTCGCATGCATAATGAAGTGGGTCCGAGCGATGTGTATCGGGATCGAGCGATATGCGGCGGGGCAGGGATGATGTATGAATGTTCCTTATCGATGGGTCTTCCCTCTTTTCCCTTCCCTTCCCCCGCATCCCCCGCCCTTCATTACCCCTGGAGGCGATGCTTCGGTTTTGGCCTGATAGTATTATCGGTTCGAAGATTATTAACAAGGGAGGAATCTTTATTGATACGCATGATTGATCTTGCAGACCTCTCTCGATCGTTGCAACAGGAATGTTTTCATAAGCGGCCCGACTTTTTTTTTTCCTTTAACTTTATTATGAAAGTTTTCCAAAGTATCTCTGGATCACTCAAATTCTGACCCAAAGTTAAAGCACCATAAGGGTGAGTATCGAGTGGGTTTTGAAAGCCTAGTACTTGGTAACACGCATCTTTCAATATTTTCAATATCATCTGTACTTGCCTAAGCTTCCTTCTTTGTCTTTATCTTATTATCATTATCACTGTCATCTTCCTTATTATTTACATTATTGTAATCATCATTTTCATCTTCGTTATTAACTTCATTGTTATCATCATTATCATATTAATTATTATCATTGTTGTTATTATGATTATTGATATTGTCATCATCATCATTTTTCTTCTTATTATTATTACTATTATCATTATGATATATGTATGTCCTACAACAGGTCCTTTTTGGCATCAATTTTGTTTTTGACACTATTCACCCTACCCACCCTTTTAGACGGGAATGAGGGACATTTCCTGAGATTTCTGCCATAAATACAAGTGAAGATCAGACGAATAGTTTTACCGTTGCCATCACTCACACACCACACACACACACACACACACACACACACCACTACACACAACACACACATACACACACACAACACACAACACACACACACAACACACACACACACACACACACATAGAATATGTATATATATATATATATATATATATATATATATATATATATATTATATATATATATATAATATATATATATATATATATATACATACATATATATATACGTATATACACATATGCATATATATATATAAATATATATATATATATATATATATATATATATATATATATATATATAGATATTTGTTTATTTATTCATTATTATTATTATCATTATTATCAGTATTATTATTATTATTATATTATTATTATTATTATTATTATTATATATTATTATATTATTATTATTATTATTATTATTATTATTATTATTTTCATGATTATAGTTTACCGTTGCATCACTCACACACACCACACACACACACATCACACACACACACCACACACAACACACACACATACACACACACACACACACACACAACACACACAACACACACCACACACACACACACACACACACACACAAACACACACACACACCACACATAGATATATGTGTATTAATATATATATATATATATATATATATATTATATTATGTATATATGTATGCATATATATACATATTATATATTATATATATATAATATATATATATATATATATATATATATATATATATTAATATATATATATATATATATTATATATATGTTATTTTATTCATTATTATTATTATCATTATTATCAATTATTATTATATATTATATTATTATTATTATATTTTCAGTTGGAATTTTTCAACCGAGATTTCAGCTTGAAATCATTGCTCATTGTGAGAGTATATCGTTGCTCTTTCTAGGGTATGAACAATACTCTATAAGTGTAGACGTAGCTGCACAAGGATCTTCCGTATAGATCAAACCAATATTATTTTTACGATTAAAAAGACCTAATTATTTAGCTATCTTCATTATATATTTTTTTCCTTTACTTCATGTAAGACACACTTTATGA
>NC_051390.1:37645254-37647754 GCF_015228065.2 Penaeus monodon | reverse complement strand
TCTTCATACTCTATACACATTTTTTCCTCTGTAAAACAATGTCAATTTCGATTAAGTTACGGATACTTAGCTAAGGCTAATAAGTTGAAATGATCTATGTACATATATCACGTTAATCATATCAGATCTATCCCCTTCCTCCCGTCACCCTTTTATCTTAACAGAACATTGAATAATGTATTTGTACAGTATTCTAAGGATAAAAATAATAAAACATGCAATTCTACATTAGACCATAAGGAAACGGGTTCGAAACAAATTAATTAAAGTTAGCGCAAGTCGCGTTTCAAATCTTAATGTAGCGCCAGAGCATTAGTTAATGTAAGTTATCAGGAGAGGAAGTGCGAGGTCGGAATGGACTTCGTAAGATCCTAAGGGTCACGTGCTTGTAAATATGTCATGGGCCGAGCGAGGTGGAGGAGGGGAGGGGAGGGGGAGCAGGATGAGGGAACAAAACAGGAGGGGAGAAGAGGAGGAAGGAGGAGAAGGTGGTAACAAGGAGAATGGAAAAGGAGAAGGAAAGGGGGAAGAGGAGAAAGGAAAATGAGGAGAAAAGGAGAGGAAAAGGGCAAAGGAGGAAACTAGGAGAATGGAAGAGAAAAGAGACTGGGAAAATGGGAGAGGAAGGAAAATGAGGAAACAAAAGGAAAGAGAGCTGAGAGAAATGGAGGAGAAAAAGAATAAGGAAAACGGAGAACGACGAAACAAAGAGAATAGAAGAGGAGAAGAAAAGTGATGGAAATACGAGAGAGAAGAGGAGGGGAGAATGGAGTAAATAACAATGAGAGAAGAAGCAGAGGAAGAAACAAGGAGAAAAGAAGAGAAGGAAACATGGGAAGAAGAGGTGAAAGAAAAGAGAAAATAACGAAAGGAGATACAGAACAGACAACAACAGGAAGAAAAGAGAGATTGTAAGGGGAGGGGGGCGAGCGAAGAGAGAGAGAGAGAGAGAGAAAGGCGAAACAAATAAGAACAAGAGAGGGGAGTGGAAGAAGAAGACGAGGAAACAAAGAAAAAGGAAGAAGTGGGCAGGAGAAGGGTAACAGGAGAAAAAGAGAGAGAGAGAGAAAAAAAAAAAAAAACGAAACAGAGGCAACAGGAAAAGATAAAAAGGAGAAACAAGAGGAAAAAGAGAGGGTGAAACACGAGGAGACGGAAACGGGTGCAGAGATGTGGAGAGAGAAGAAAGAGACAGAGAAAGCAAATGGAACGATGGCAGCAGGAGGGAGTGAAGATGGGAATTAAACAGGGAGGAAGGGAGAGGGGAGCAGAGGGAGGAGAAGGAGAGGGAAAAGATGGAAAAGAAGGAAAACAAGTCAATAAGAAGAAAGAGAGAAAGAGGACGAAGAGGGCCAACAAAAACAGGAGAAAATATGCAAGTAAAAAAATTAATAAAAAATCAGCTGTTGTTTTTCTCGACGCTCATCCAGAGAAGAGAGAGAGAGAGGAGTGAGATGAGAGAGAGAGAGAGAGAGAGAGAGAGAGAGAGAGAGAAGAGAGAGAAGAGAAGAGAAGAAGAGTATGAAGAGAGAGAGAGAGAAGTAGAGAGAGTAGATAGAGAGAGAATGTAGAGAATAGAAAGAGAGATAGAGAGGAGAGAGAGAGAGAAGGAACAGAGAGGAAAGAGAGATAGAGAAAGCAGAGAGAGAAGAAAGAGAGAGGAGCCGTTAAAAAAGGGGGATCGGTTAAGTGGGCAGTCGGTTAATTGGGAAAACTGGTTGATCCGGAAACCGGTTTATTGCTGATCCGGTTAAGTGGAGTGCTGGTAGAGAGGAGGTGTGTATGTGGATACACGAAAATACGCTAAAACAACACACAAAACAACAACAAACACAGTGAAAAATATAATGATTACATTATAAAATAACAGTGAAAAATATAATGATTACATTAATGATAATAGTGATGATAGTGACAACAGTGATAATAAGAATAGCAACGGCAATAGTGACGATAACAACAATAATTATAACAACGATGATGATCATAATAATGATAAAAAACAATAGTAACAATGATAGTAGTAAGAACAACAATAATAATAATGATAATAATAATGATGATAATGATGATAATAATGATGATGATGATGATGATGATGATAGATTGATGATATGATGATGAATGATGATGATGATGATATATGAGTGATATGAATAATGATAATAATAATAATAATAACAATAGTAATAAGAATGATTATAATGATAATAATGATAATGATAACAATAATAATGACAATAACAATTGTACTGATGATGACGAGGATAACAACAACAACAAGAAAAATATTAAAAAAATGATAATGTTAATAACAAAGATGATAGTGACAACAATAATAACAATAACAGTAATTATGACAATGAAAATAATAGTGAACACAATAAAAGTGGTAATAACAATATTGGTAAAGAAAATATTAATAATTATAATAATGATAATAATGATAGCGATGATAATAATGCTAAAATTATTATACCAATGTTAAGCACAATCATAT
>NC_051390.1:37630254-37635254 GCF_015228065.2 Penaeus monodon | reverse complement strand
GTGGGTGTTTTAGTTTAGTTTAGTCTTTTTTTACCACCCTGGCTAACTTCACAGGCGTGGGCAAGCTGTGGTACATTTGATACATAGTTATAACATATAATGTATTACATTTCAATTTTAGGCTATAACATTATTATGATAAGTACTATATCAATTAAGGAACGGAACAATTACAGTCGTTTATCTACTCATCTGCCACGCCGGTGTACAGCTTGGGCGTGGAAAGGCATTGCTACATTTGATATGCAGTCATGTGATGCTACATTCCAAATTTGGATACAACATAAGTATATCTTCTAAGACATCAGAGGATATGAAATAGTTACATAGAAATAGTTCTCCATACCTCATGCTAGGTGGTCTGAAAGGCTGTAACACATGGCACTCTGAGATATAATGTACAAGTGTTCGCTTATATTTTTCATTACAGTTTACACTTATCACAAACTGTACTGACCTGCCAATACAATCTAAATCCAAGCCTGATTCTTGCGGTCACAATATCACACTGTCTTGTTCTTATTTTATATAAACCATAGGTGAATGAATCTTGCCTAAACCGGTCATAGTGCTTTATGCTACAGCTTTCAGGGCGTTGAGAATTATTCAACTCAGTCAAGTCCTCTTTGAAGGAAGCTTTAATACTGCATAAAATCCTAGAAATTGGTACCCCAAGACCTATATCCACACTTTGCTTGCCACATGCTGACTTTGCCAGGCGATCAGTATGGTCATGCCTAGGGATTCCAACATGGTCTCGTTCTTTTGCACGATTATCCTGATGTCATTTGCAATATTAACTGCACCTTTGTCTAGAGTGTTCAGAGCTTGGAGAGCACTCTGTGAATCACAGAATATTATTCCGAGCCTTGATTCAATAAAAATTCCGTGGCCATGAGTATTCCTGCCAACTCAGTTTGCGTAGTGCTAGCCCAGTCATGAACCCTCTTACGATCCTGGTGTTGCAAGATATTGTTTTTATATACAACAAAAGCACATTCTGCTCTGCTCCCAGACTGCAAGGACCCGTCAGAGTAGCATTCATATGCATTGGACAGAGTTTCAAGATGCTCATTTATAATTACAAGTGCATGCTGCTTATGTATAGCATGGGGGACACTGTCTTTTATGGGGGCAGTCGTATAATATACACTTAGGTCCGACATTTTCTACGGTGGTACAGAACGTCCATGTAGGGTCTTAGTTATGGGTTTGTTCAGCTAAGCTAAGTGTTTACATGTTACTTGTATCCATGGATTTGAGTATGAATAGGTGTTTTAGTTGTCTTTGGAACTCTGAACAATGGAGGTGTTCTCTAATTGATTTGACACCAAATGTATTATTTATGTATAATGTTCTTTCGTAAACAGAAGGTAAATTTAGTTCACTTCTCATATTCACAATTCTTGCTTTTCTAGGGGCACCAAGAATGATCCTCATGGCTTCATTTTGTACATATTCTGAACTAGTCAACTCTGATTCCTTGAACAACACTAGGTGCAATGCATGATGATCTATGAGTGACCGTATGTATGACAAGTAAAAAATTCTTGCGATATTGACATTGATACCATGGTCTTTGCCAACAAGTGTCCTAAGTGGCTTCAGCCGCTCCCACAGCCTTTTCTTCAGGTTTCTGATGAACTCTGCATTGACAATCACCCCAAGGTATTTGTATTGATGGCAGAGATCTAGCTCAATGCCATTTGTATGAAAGCTTGGCAGAGGGATTGTCTTTGGGTTAAGAGCCTTGGTTTTCTCAGTCGAGATTATCAAGCCGCTCTCAATAGCCCTTGCTGAGAGTATATCTAAATAATGCAAATATCATCAGCATATCACATAATGGAGTCATTGCCCTAAAGTGGTATATCGCCTAGTAATCTATACATTAAGATATTAAATAGCATAGGACTAAGTACACCTCCCTGAGGTGTGCCGAGTTTAAATGCTTTTGCATGAGTACTCTTAATGGCCCTGAAGAGAACCTGAGCCGACTGATTCGATAGATACATTTGAATCCATGTTAACAGTTTTCCCTGAATACCAAAACTAGCTAGTTGCTCAAGAACTACTTCTCTGTTTGTAATATTAAATGCAGATTTAAGATCAAGAAAAACGGTTTGCATGCCTGGGTTTGCAGTCAGCACTGCAAAAGAGTGCTGACTGCTACGCCCTGGGAGAAATCCATACAGTCTGGGAGATAACTTAGCATTTATACGATACATAAGCCTGTTCAGTATTATCCTTTCAAGTGCTTTGCACAGACAGGAGATCAAGGAAATGGGCCTGTATTTGTCAGTATTAGGTTTAGATATGGGAATGATTTTTTAGTTTAGTCCTTTATTTACCACCCTGGCTAACTGCACAGGCGTGGGCAAGCTGTGGTACATTTGATGCATGGTTATAACATATAATGGTATTACATTTCAATTTTAGGCTATAACATTATTATGATAAGTACTATATCAATTACAGAAAGGAACAATTACAGTATGGGAATGATGTAAATGAAATGTGGCGTATATTCAGCGTAGAGTTCTATCTTCAGTGATATCGTGGGCACTACCACTGGATGGACATGTATATCTTTAGACTGATTGGTATCCCACACAAATCTCTATGTTGTGAAGTATCTTGTTTCTTATAAGTACATAATTTTCATTATGAACTGTTTGCAATTCCTTTCACTTATTTTAGGGTTCTTGCTTGTTATTTTTACTTAAGCGAACCTTGGGTGTAGCTTGGTAAAGTGTATCTTGTTGAATATTCTGTAACAAATTTTGTTGTATTCGAGAATATTGTATCTAGAAAAGATAACTGCACTATTGTCTCCACATAAAGCTTCATTTTTAACATAATTGTAAGCTACAGAAAAGATGAAATATAAATTATTTTCAAGCGCTGAATTCCACCTTTGTGTAGATTGTTAAACATTAAAAGAAAGCATTAAAATGCATATGAAACGAGTAATTTAAGTAGAATATTAACGGATAATTACATATCTAAATCCAGTTCATCTCCGATGACAGAATTAAAGCAAGAGTCATATGAATAATCTCTTTTTCCATGGTAAGTGTTTCATTTTGCAAATACAGGGTACAAATATAAGTCATACTGAAAAACCAGAGAAAATGTACCTCGGCGCTCCATGTGGTTACTTCCTCGCTCTCATCCGAAATCATCAGTGGATATGAGGCAGCATGACAATAATTCATTCCAATTACCCTCTTGAGGAGTTTTACTACCGCCAGGGGAATGATTTAGGGTTTTAGCAGGTGGCTTGACCTTCCTCTAGTCCAGGGTGCTCCGACCGTGGGTCAGGGAGAAGACTTGCTGACTGTACACTCTTGATGCCTACATGGGAACGTACTGGCACGCGCGAACACTCATGGAAGTGGAACAGTTTATATGCAGGTGTTACTTTTGGCAATTAGAAGTACGTTCTTCATCTATGCAACCTTCGACATACATGTACATGGAACGTGACAAACACACACACATAAATACACACACACACACACACACACACACACACACACACACACACACACACACACACACCACACACACGACACACACACACACACACAGACACACACACACACACACACACACGACCCAAGGAAGCTGGTGTAACTAACAAAGATATTTATATGTTTGTACATTCCAGCGCACCACAATATCATAAAGAAGCCGGGACGAGCAGAGAACAAAATGTAAATCAGACGAAAATACACAACCTTCTGCCGTTCCCGACCGTCATAATGGCGTCCAACAAACAGCACATTGTGTATCAACATGTTTACTTTACTTTTTGCTTATATTTAATTTTTGTGTAACTTGCCAATGCTAATACACTCCTACAACCTGCACATTGTGTATTATCTATTCTTTATGTACTTCTCATGTAGTTTGACAAGACTGTTACACTCAGTAGCGCTTTAAGGGAATCACAAGACGAACTTGGATAAGTCAAAGAATAACCGTCAAATTAGGCCTTGGCATTTTGCACTAATTAAGCGGCATTCCGTTCCTAAATGACCTGGCGCTCACTCTACATCTACAGCATGCCTAGACGACTGGTGCTCTCCCCTTGACACTCGAGAAATCGACGCCCCTTTAACCCTGGCACTACAGCACTACAAGATAGAGTGCCAGACAGGCGACCTCTCTGAATTCACACTCCGACGACTTACAACAGAAGCACTGAGATGGAGCCAACCTAACACAGCATCATAACCTGGTGATGTATTATGTAACTTTTTTGAAGACCTATTGTTTCTGGTGTTGTTAGGAAGGTCAGCAATGCGAAGCACTGTAGTAATTTGTATTACCTCTCCTCGGGTCTAAAGGACCATGCTCAAACTCTTCTAATCATAAATACTCTACTGTAAACGTAGTCAGTCGATCGACATTGAATAGAGAACATCAACTATTAGGAAGTAAAGCAAGGAAAGCGAACATCGCCACATTCACGTATCCATAAAACGGAAAGGAAGAGAAGAACAGAAAGAAAGAGAAGCATACAGAAAACAACCAAACATTAGTGGACCCAGACTTCCTCGACCTCCTCCCCCGCCCCCCTCGTCCCCTCATCCCGTCAACCCACACCCTTTACCCCCTCTTCCCCCTCCCCCCCCCTCTCTCTACGGCGCCCTCGAGTAAAGGGTTATGGGAAAACAAGCAAAACACAATACATTGTCTCGCTCTAGGCTAAAGCACGGGGTTTCCTTTCAATAAATTTAGGCAAATGGCTCGCCTCTTGTCTTATATTTTTGGAGGACATTCCACCAGCGCGCGCGTGTGTGTGCCTTGTCTTGCCGCATAACACTTAAGTGGGCGATGGTGCGGGACTGCAATTATGGGGAGAATGGCGGGGGGAGGGGGGGGTTAGTAAGTGACATTGGAAAACGACTGCTCTCAGCGGGGCAAGGGTGTATGGTGGCATCACTATCTCACTGTCACTGACAATGAAGTTAGCGAGAAAGGGAGGGAGACGA
>NC_051390.1:37605254-37607754 GCF_015228065.2 Penaeus monodon | reverse complement strand
ATGTTAATAATCATGATAATCATGATAATAATAATTGTAATATAATAAACATAATAATAATAATAATAATAATAATAATAATAATAATAATAATAATAGTAATGATAATAATAATAATAATAATAATAATAATAATGATAATAATAATAATAATAATAATAATAATAATAATAATAATATAACAATAAATGACAATAATAATAATAATAATATTTTTTATTGTTATAATAATTATCATTATAATGATAATAATTAGTAATACTAACAATAAAAGGATTAATACTAATGCTAATACTAATGATAATAATAACATTTAAATAAATGATAATGATACTGCTAATAATGACAATAAAGATAAACAGATTATAATAATGATAAATAAATGATAGCAATACACATGAACAAACCAAGAACAAAAAATCGTTTCACAGAACAGCATAACAAGCATCAAGTAACAACAACAACGACATATTTCCTTGTAATACGAATCTGAACGGTGCTGTAACTGACTGTTTCCGTTCGTGGTACAGCATTTTATCAAACCGTATTTTCGTACCTTTTCCGTACTCTTGGTGTGAATATATTGCCCCTCTTTCTCGCTTTACGACCTATCTTGAAACAGATAATGCAGCCATTTCACCTCATTTTCTTTCGGGGTGTAACTTTCTCTTACGGGTGAAGGGGAATCTCTTTTATTTTTGTTTTTGCATTTATTTTATTTTTTTATATTTTTTATTTATGTTTTTTATTTATTTTTTTTTTTTTTTGATTGATTAAATACATCAAGGAAAATGTTAGCAAAATTCAAAAAGTAATCTATGTAACAGCTATGCAAATTGGTATCAGCTACATGCCTAATCCTAGATTTGTAAGGATAAAGATAAGTCCGATGTGCGGAGCTTAGCCTCGCCCGGGCTATGCCATGAAGGGAGCCCGGCCTGTGTCGACTAATGCCGACTCGCTCACGTGTGTCAGCTGCTGCTGACTCGGCTGAACCCAGTCCTTACCCGCCGTGATGCCCAGCCACAGTAATAACCTCCAGGCGACAGTTGCAACTTCTCGCGCCTGGGCGGGGCGCGATCCGCCGACCCCTCGGATGAGAGGCCGACACGTTACCACTGTACTAGCCCGGAGGCTCCTAGACTTGTCAATCTCATCACAGTATACGATTTCAAAAGGCATGAAAAGTTGAGTTCTATAAACAGCCATAGTAATGAAAATGAGCGTCAAATCCGCGACGTTTCATCAAGTTACACTAAACATAATAAATATTTTTCTGTGTTTCTCACATCACGTCTTTTTTCACACGCTATTTCAATTGACGGACGACTCTCTAATGATTCATTCCGGACAATGATGCCATACAAGTTTATTCTTCTTTCCAATTGCTATTTTCACAAATTTTATATATTCGAACAGCATTGAAACATATTTTGCCTCTCTCATGTCACTCGGTCGTTATTTTTTTTCCACTTTTTCAGTCAGGCAGAAAATATCTTGGAATCTTAAGTATATAATAAATAATATGCATCTTGTTAGTCCTTCTACAACTTTAGCTTCTAAGGGCCATGAATCGCTTTTTGAACAATCGTCTCTTTCAAAAGCGGAGGACCTCAATGGAAAAGTATTTCATGTAATGGATTAACAAAGCATGTACATTCCTCAATGAATTCAACCATATTCATTTGTATGTTTTATGTTTCTCTCTCTTCCACAATATGGCTTTCAACCAAGGACGTTGTTGACGAGAAAGTAAATAGACATAAACGCATAGATACCCAGATAGGAAAAAAAACGAATAAATAAGTGAGGGAAATAAATATACGAGGAGATAAGCAACTAAATAAAAGAATGCATTTGTAATTAAACTTCATTGGTATTCATGACAGAAAAAATGTTTCAATATTAGTCGAAATTCTATACCTAGACCCGGATGTAGATTCATACTTCTCAAATTAGGAACTTGAGAATTTGTTTATTATTGTTATCATCATTCTTCTTTTTCTTCTCATTCGTATCATCATTATTATTTTCTACACAATTTTTGTTATCATTAATGTTGTTGATGCTGCTGTTTTGTTGTTGTAGCTGTTATTGTTATTAATATTATATTTGTTATTATTATTATTATCATTATTATCATTATTATCATTATTATTATCATTATTGTTTTTATCATTATCATCATTATTATTATTATTATTATTATTATTATTATTATTATTATTATTATTATTAACATCATCACCATTATTATTATTATTATCCTTACTATTATTATTATCATTATAATAATAATAATAATAATAATAATAATAATAATAATAATAATTATTATTATTATTTTTATTATTATTACTATTATCATTAATATTGTTACTATTATTATTATTATTATTATTATTTATTATTATTATTATTATTATTATTATTATTATTATTATTATTATTATTATTTTTAATTATTATTATTATTATTATTATTATTATCATTATTATA
>NC_051390.1:37559919-37567654 GCF_015228065.2 Penaeus monodon | reverse complement strand
TCATTATCTTTTAATTACATTATTAATCTTTTTATTATTGTTTTGCTGTTGTGTTACTGTTATTGTTGTTATCATTATTATTATAATGAATATTAGTATTACTATTATATTTTATTATTATTGTTATTGTTCCTAACGTTATTGTTATTACTATTGTTATTGTTATTATTTATTTTTATTATATTATGATTATTCTATTATCATTATTATCATCATTATTATTATCATTATCATTATTAATATTATTATTATCATTATCATTATTAATATTATTATTATTATCATATCTTTTCTACGTATATTTGTCAGAACGTAATCATAGGGGCCCCATATAAGAATGGGACAAAGCTACAGAAAAAGCTTATTATTATTGTTGTTGTTGTTATTGTTGTTGTTGTTGTTGTTGTTGTTGTTGTTGTTGTTGTTATTATCATTATTATTATTATTATTATTATTATTATTATTATTATTATTATTATTATTATTATTATTATCATGATTGTTGTTATTGTTGTTGCTGTTATCATTTTGTTGTTATTGTCATTATTAACATAATTGTTATCATGGTTATCATTATTGTTAGTAATATTAGTTTTATTACTAGCGTTATTACTATTATCATTATTATGATCATTCTCATTCTCATCATCATTTCTATTACTATCATTATCATTATTGATATCATCATCATCATCATCATCATCATCATTATTATCATTATTACTGTATTATTATCATCATTATTATCATCAATTTTACTATTACTGCTATCTATGTTATCATTACTGTTGTTATTATTATTATTATCATTATTATCATTATCATTATTATTACTGTCATTATCATTATTAGTGTTATCATTATTATTGTTATTATTGTTATTATCCTTATTATCATTATTATTATTATTATTATTATTATTATTATTATTATTATTATTATTTTTATTATTATCATTATTAATATCATCATCATCATCATCATCATCATCATCATCATCATCATCATCATCATCATCATCATCATCATCATCATCATCATCATCATTATTGTCATTATTATCATTATTAACTTTTATTATTATCATCATCATCATTATTATTATCATCATCATTATTATTATTATCATCATTATTATCATCATCATCATTGATTATAAGGATGGTAATAGCTATAGTGATAATGATAATGTAAATATTGTCAATATTGTTATCATTATTATAATAATAATAATTATTATTATTATTATTATTATTATTATTATTATTATCATCATTATTATCATCATTATTATTATTATCATTATTATTATCATCATCATTACTATCATCATCATCATTATTATCATTATTCGCCATTACTATTTTCATTGATTATAAGAATGGTAATAGCTATATTGATAATGATAATGTCAATATTGTCAATATTGTTATCATTATTATTATTATTATTATTGATATTGTTATTATCATTTTTCTTATTATTATTTGTTATTATTATTATCATAATCATTATTATTATTAATGTTGTTGCTGCTGTTATTGTCATTATTTTTGTCAACTTTATTATTATCCTTATTTTCATTATTTTTAATATCGTTATTATCAGTATTACTATTACTATCCTTATCACTATCATCATAATTAGTAACATTATGAATAACAACAATAATGGTGATAATAAAAGTACAAAATTAACAATAACAGAATGACTAGTAAGTATTCCGAGGACATAACTTTAATGTCATCATCAAAAATATACTTTTTATACTCCTAAAATCTTTCTTAATCTCCTCAAAAATGCAAGGTAATCTACCCTCATCAGTCTTGATATACCCCAAATTTACCACTCTATACCACTAATCCATTCTAAATGTACCCTCGTCTACCACTAATAATGCTACTAATGTGAATAATAATGAAAATATCATATCGTTAATGATGACGATTATTATATACACTCGGAGAGTGTATACAAAACTTGCATTGTTCCATTATGGTATAGGTTTGTTTTCTTGGATTTTGACATTCCTCTTTTGAGAATGTATATGTAAATTCAGAGTTTCGCAACACCCCCATGTAACATATTAGTGGAATTTTAAAGAACACGTTCTTTTCCTTCATGTTCGATAGACCAAAATAGTCCTAAATTTTCTTTTTAGGGGGAGGGGCGGCAGGGGCAATGTATGTAGGATATATCATGATCGAATTCTGGATTGTTTTTATCACATTAAGATCAATGGTATGCCTGTATTTCCTATCGCTGTTTTTCGATTTTATTTTGCATTTATTCATAAAGTTATCAGTCAAAGTTACTAGTTAATATGTTTGTTTGTTTGTTTTTGGGGAGGGGGTTACGTTTATTTTTGTTTGAGCCAAATCTAATCTTAGATTGTTGACCGTTTTCGTAGCTTGAATTACTTCAACAACCGTTGAGTTGTACAGATATGGAGGTTAGATTTAACTGCCAAAATACACCAAAAATAGGGGTGTGGGTTATTAGGAGGTCAGTAAAACAAAGGCGCCTCCATCATAAAAACCGAGCTGGTAATTCTTCACAAACTGTCATTCATTTTTGTGAAATCTAGTTCCACAATAAGCAAATAACGTAATTCATTTTTACAACCGCCGACGAACGTAAGAGACTATGTAAGTGACACCCTTTGTTCATTTGCATAATAAAGAGCTCGATTTCGCGGAAACTTACAGGTAGATCGAGGTGTGTGTGTGTGTGTGCGTGTGTGTATGTGTGTGTGTATGTGTGTGTGTGTGTGTGTGTGTGTGTGTGTGTGTGTGATAATGATAATGATTTGGACAATGGATATAAAAATAGTGATGGTGACAATGATTTTGATGATAACAATGCGATTATGAGTGCAATAATGATAATAATGATGGTGATTATGATGATTATATTTAAGATAATGATGCTATGATGATAATAGCAATAACAGAAGAAGAATGATATTGCAAATAATAGAAATAAAAAAAAAACTGAAACTGCATGCGTACGATGTCATATTAATGATAATGATAACGATATCTAAAACAAAAATTAACAGTATTAGTAGAAATACTACTAACAACAATCATAACAATGATAATGATAATGAAAGGAAAAATATTTAGTATTATAATGATCCTCCTCATCATCATCATCTTCACCACCATCATCTCATTTCATTATTATCATTTTATTGCTATTGTTATTATTACCATAATTATCTTTATCATTACTAGTTATTCTTATCATTATTATTATCGCTATTATCATTATCATTATTAGTTATTATTATTATTATCATTATCATTATTATCATCATTGTTATTATTATTATGATTATTACTATGATGATGATTATCATTATTATTATCATTTTTATTACTATTATTATAACTACCAATAGCAAGAACAGTTAAAAATAATGATAACACTGACAGCGATAATACTACAGGTAAACTAACTACACAGAGAACATTAACAGAGAGTTGAAAGTACGAAAGACGCTATAGTTGTGATTCCCACATTGGTATAGCCGCTATAGTTTACAGGACTGTTGCAATTTACGTAGCAGATGCAATTTACATTACACTTGTAATTAATGCAGCCGTGAATAATGCAACGTATGTAATTAACACATACGTTAAACACCAGGTGTGTATATGTGTGGGTGGATATGTAGATGTTAGTGTGTGTGTTTGTGTGGAAGGGATCTTCTGTGTTTCTTCTTTTGAAGTCTTTTTAGTTTGTGTGTGTGTGTTTGTATGTATGTATATGTTTCTTGTGTTCGTGTGTGTTTGTTTGTGTGTGTTTGTGTGTGTGTGTTTGTGTGTGTGTGTGTGTGTGTGTGTGTATGTGTGTGTGTGTGTGTGTGTGTGTGTGTGTGTGTGTGTGTGTGTATTTTGTGTGCTCCCTCTGTATCGGCGTGTATGTAAATACGTACTCTTTTGCACCTATCATATTACCGAGCGCTATGATCCCCCTACCCACACCCACATAAGCGAATATCCAAGGAAAACACACGAAGCAATAAGAATAAATCCGGGGTGGCGAGCGGCCATTCCTCTTCATCACGCGGGATAAGCGCATCCTTGACATAATGTTTCAGCAGCAGGTCTTATAAAAGGGACCTCGAGCGCGCTGGGTTTCTTATGCTAATGTGCTGGAGACCTTTTAAAAGGGGGAAAAAGCTTGCGTTTAGACCTCCTTAGAGAGCCCTAGACGCTATCTCCTCCTTCTCTCCCCCCTTTCCCTCTCTCTTCCTCTCTTCACCCTACCACTCTTTTTTCCCTCCCACCTTTTCCGTCTTTTTCCCTTTTGTCCTGTTTCTTCCTCCCTCCATCTTCCTTCCACTCCTTCCTTC
This sequence comes from Penaeus monodon, assembly GCF_015228065.2. Lineage (NCBI taxonomy): Eukaryota > Metazoa > Arthropoda > Malacostraca > Decapoda > Penaeidae > Penaeus > Penaeus monodon. The sequence goes on along the minus strand of NC_051390.1, from coordinate 37,563,291 downwards.
TTCTCCTTCCATCTCTCCCACTTTGCCTTTCCCTCTTCCCTCACTTTAACCCTCCCACTCTCCATTTCCTCTCTCCTCTCATTCTCCCCCCCCCTTCTCCCTTCCCTTCTCTCCCTCCCCTTCTCTCCTCTCCCTCTCCCCTTTCTCCCTCCCCCTTCTCCCTTCCCTCCTCTCTTCCCCCTTCCCCCCTTCTCTCCCTCCTTCCTGTTTTCAGCCCCCCTCTCTCACACAACCTGGAGGGGAGCAGGGACCCTTCCCCCCCCATCCATTTCTCTCCCTCCCCTCCCACCTACCCGGTGAGAGACCTCATCAGCGCCGCTATCATAACAATGGATGTACCCGAAGATATAAGGTTTTTTTATCTTAGCTCCATCTTAATAGAAGTATCCAGAAAGAAGGTCTTTTCACATAAATTCTCATGATTTCCATAATCGTCCACGGGGGTCTCTCGTGCACAGGGAGTGGGGGGGGCGATATCTTAGCAGCATCACCTTAAAAACGGGCGTTCTTTCTTTTGGCCTATTTTTCTTCTTCTTCCTCTTCTTCATCCTCTTTAGACGATAAAAAGGGGAAAAAAAATCGGACACAACCGAGGCTGTATCTTTGATCGTGCAGTCTTTTATCGCAAATGGTGTTCCTCCGCCTCATAAAAATCTACTTCATGAGGACTACCCCTTTTTCCAGTCGTGGCGGGGGCAGGTGTACTGTATTTATTGCTGAGTTTTTAACCTCGCCACTTCTCTTTCCCTTTTCACCTCTTTATCCTCCTTGTCTTCATCAACTCTTTTTCCCTTTCACCTCCCCTCCTATTCCCTTTGTCTCTTTCCTCCCCATTCTTTTTCAGGGCCTTCCCTCCCCTTTTCCCTTTTCTTACTCTCTCCTTGCTTCCTTTCCTCCATTTTCCCCCTTTCCACCTCTGTCCCTTCTCTCCTTCCAATCTTTCCTATCTACCCCTTTCCTGTTCTTCCCCCTTTCCCCCCTCCTTTCCCCTATCCATCCCCCCGCTCAGTGCCCCCCACTCCCCCTATCTCCCCCTCTTTGCTCCCGAAAGGGGACGAGACGAAGATGCTGTCACGGGTTTATTCGAGTAGAAAATACACTTTTATTGTCTCTAAAATTCTTTCCCTGTCGATGGGCATGAGGCTGGGTGGAGAGGTAGGGGGGTGGGTAGGGGGGTTGCAAGCAAGGCCTTCAATCTCGCTTCTATACACGAGGAAGCAAGGGTTATAAAAACTTTTAGATTGGTTCCCATCTCCCTGTAACTCGAGGAATGCACTTACTTCCCCGGAACAAAACTTGAGATGTATTTACTTCTGCGTTTCGAGCGAGCAAGATTCAAGTATCATTCAGAGATGATGTGCTGCCTGTACTAGTCTTTTTTATTTTTTTTTCCCCTCATTTTTACGTCGGTGACAATAGCAAGCGAAGCATTTATCAAAGGACCAAAAAAATGAAGGTTCTTTTTGTTTCTTCTATTTCTGTCGAAAAGTTTGTGCGTCCCAGATTTAAAAGAAAGCGTCATAAGATTTTGTATTTCACGTTCCATTGTGACGGATAAAGTCATTCAAAGTGAACAACTCAAATATAAAAAACAGATAGAGGAGATAAAAAAAAAAAACATAAGGAAGGAAAATGGGGACAAAAACTTTTTTACCATATGGATAAAGAAGACCTTTCTCTCATCATCCCACGCTCTTCGAAGCTCTCCCTAGCTTATTTACAGGCACTTCGACCTGCACCCAATATCACCTCGACACGATAGCGTACGGTTTTCGAGAGCAACAAGCTGCAGATATTTTCACGGTCTGACAAGCGGGAAGTGCTGGGGCCCTGTTTTTTTTGTCAGACTGCAACAACGCAAATGCTGCAAAACATCAGCAACAGTCATGCAATGGTGTCAGATTCAGCCATCCTCAACAGTCGGAATATATGGAATTCTCGACACAGAATCCGAAAAAATAGTGTTCCAGTTTTTATCGTGATATCTTTAATCAAAATGAAAATGAAAAAGAGAAAAAAATGGAGATACTTACTTATTGTAAGTCAATGAGATATTAATTGCGATAAAAATGTCTTGTGAAGCTACAGTACGAATGTGAATAAAAATATACTGGATCTGCCCAAACGCTCTCATAGTTCACATGCAATCATAAACATGTTATACTTACATATTATACACTTCATATAAAATAAATATAAATATATATATTATATATATATATATATATATATATAATATATAAAATATATATTTTATATATTATATAATATATATATAATATATATATTTTATATATTTTATATATATATATATATGCGAACACAAACACAGTAATGTGCACACAAAGATGAAAAAGAAAAGAGCCAAAAATAAGAAATAAAATAATATTTCATTTTTATTATATAATATATATATATATATATATATATATAATATTATATATATATATATATATGAAACCGTATCATGTTGACAAATGTCGAAAAGGTATGAATGAGAATAGATATCTTCTACAAGAGATTTGACCGGTTTCAATTATACCGTCAGAAATGCATACATCAGAGAAAATACATAGCATATATATAAAACAGACATGAGCTGACGAAACATCTGACGACTGTCACACACACACACGTGTATATATGTATATATATATATATATGTATATATATATATATATATATATATATTATATATATATAATATCATGTGTGTGTGTGTGTGTGTGTGTGTGTGTTTGTGTGTGTGTGTGTTATATATATATATATATATATATATATTATATATATATATATATATATATAATATATATATATATATATATATATATATATATATATATATATATATATATATTTTATATATTATATAATATATATATATATTTATTTTATATATATCATATATAATATATATATATAATATATATATATATATATATATATATATATATAATATATATATATATGCGTTTTATATATATATATATATAATATATACACGCATATATATATATATAAAATATATTATATATATATATATATATATATATATATATATTATATATATATATTGCGTGTATAATATTTTATATAAATAATACCGCATATATATATAATATTATAAAATAAATAATAATAATATATATATAATAATATTAATATATAACAACACACACAAACCCACACACACACACAACACCACACACACACACATTTATAATATATATAAATATATATATATATATATATATATATAATATATATATATATATAATATATATATATATAATATATAATAACGCACACAACAACATGTATATATATATATAATATATATATATATATATATATATAATATATATATATATA
>NC_051390.1:37542645-37547645 GCF_015228065.2 Penaeus monodon | reverse complement strand
ACAACAACACACATGACACAACACACACCACACACTCCAAAAAACCGATAACCGACACAACACCACACACCAAAACACACACACACCACCACACAACACACCCCCAACACACACAACACACACCCCACACCAACAACCCTACACACACCGATACACCCACCCGAACACACACACACACACACCCCACACCCCACACAACCCTTAAAAACCATTTTTTTCCCCTGAAAACAGATGAGCCCGCGAAAACCCTTGTTACATATATATTCCTAAATGGCTTGAGAAAACAACACATGGCTGCCGACCTAAATATAATGGATTTCATTTCAACTCAACTCATAGATAAAGATGCAGATTGAATTTCCTTTTGGAAACTCTGTCACTACAACCAAGGAGAAGGTGGACAATAAAAAAAAAGAAAGAAAAAAAAGAAAAAAAATAATAATGATAATGATAATAAAAGTAATAATAATAACAATAATGATAATGATAATAATAATAATGATAATAATAATAACAATAATGATAATAATAATAATAATAATAATAATAATAATAATAATAATAATAATAATAATAATAACAACAATAATAATAATAACAACAACAACATCAACAGAAAACAAGAACAAGAACAAGAACAAGAACAAGAACAAGAACTACAACAAGAACAAGAACTACAACAACAACAACAACAACAGCAACAACAACTACAACAGCAACAACAATAATAATAATAATAATATTAATAATAATAATAATAATAATAATAATAATAATAATAATAATAATAATAATAATAATAACGATACTACTACTACTACTACTACTACTACTACTGCTAATGATTCTAATAATGACAATAACAATAATGATAATGAAAATGATAACAACAATAACATTGCTATTAATATTGCAAACAGAATAAATCACACAAGCGATAGAAGAGCTCGCGTGCGGCTAAGTCAATCCTCCCTCTTATGAGCGTCCTCACGTTGCCCTTGCCTGCTTCAAGAGGTTATGTAATTCAGGCTTAGTTCCTTGTTGTAAATGCTGGCTTGTCAATTTAACAATGTCACGTAATTACTTAGGCAGCTAACAAGTATGATGTCACTCACTTTACACCCGCTTAGTGTCAATTGTAAAATTGAGTGATGCAATTTGCTCTGGTTCTGTGATGTCTACATGGTATGTATTTTGGATGTTGATATCATATATTTAGAATGAGATGGGTTTTGTTTACTTTAAAGTACAATGGCGCTTGTTGATTTTTCTTTTTTACTTTTATCAAATAAAACTACGCGTTGAAACCCGGTGTGGCCTTCTAGAAAACACATGTACACATATTTATAGTCATGAGCAAATGCTTTTCGCCAACATTAATCATAATGAGTTGTAAACCCTCACCACGAAGAAAAGAAAAGACAAAAAAAAAGTAATTGAGATTTGTTGCTTGTGTTTTAAGCAAAAACAAGGAGCAAGATTTTTTTCTTATATATGACATAGATGGCCTGTTTTCTTTGTATTCTTTCTTGTCTTTTTTTGTTCCTTATTTATCTATTTTTTTCAAAATCATCAAGAGGTTCTTCTAATTATTCTGATCGCCTTTTAACCACCACATAACTGTTGTAGATGTTGATAGATTAACTACCCATAGCCAGTACACATATGATCTGCCATACACACACACACACACACACACACACACACACACACACACACACACATATATATATATATATATATATATATATATATATATATATATATATATATATATATATATATATGTGTGTGTGTGTGTGTGTGTGTGTGTGTGTGTGTGTGTGTGTGTGTGTATATGTGTGTGTGTGTGTGTGTGTGATGTGTGTGTGTGTGTGTGTGTGTTTGTGTGTGTGTGTATGTATAAATATATAGCATATATATATATATATATATATATATATATATATATATATATATATATATATATATATATATATATATATGTATGTATGTGTGTATGTATGTACACACACACACACACACACACACACACACACACACACACACACACACACACACACACACACACACACACACACACACACCCCTACGCCTTCATCTTATCTATAAAAGCAGATGGTTTACTTCTCAGAAAGGTAACTTCGTGGGCAGGAAAGCGCCTACTTTGCCCCTGACTAAAGAGGGACGCCATAAGAAACTATGGGGTGAGGGTCACTCTCCAGCCCTCTAAGGCCCTAAGCCCCTAGGCTTCCCTACCCCCCGGCCAGATGAATAGTCTGTCAGCCAACGAAGTACAAGGTCAGCATCCTCGCGAGCCTCCGCCGCCGTCAGGAGCAGGAGGTCATCGCCCCATACGTCAGTGCGGTGTGGCAGATGGTGACCTTGGACGTGCGCCAGCTGGCCATGATCTACGCAGTTGACACATGCGCTGTTGCAAGAAAAAAACTTTCTTGCAAAGGAAGAGCGTGTGAATGAACTCCAGCCCAGAAATGTCAATAGACACCTGCGGCAGAATGCGGCCACATCTTGATTTGGAAAACTCTGTTGTTTGCTTTACTGTGTTTCCTTTATCAATGGTGTGGTCGATATTATGCATGTTGTGATTTTGTGCGGTTCATACGTTTTTATATAGTTTTTTTCTTTTTGTTTACTCACTCTCTCTCTCTTTCCCTCTCTCCCTCCCTATGTCTCTATCTCTCTCTGTCACTCTCTCTCTTTCTCTCTTCTCTCTCCCTATCTCTTTCTCTCTCTCTCTCTCTCTCTCTCTCTCTCTCTCTCTCTCTCTCTCTCTCTCTCTCTCTCTCTCTCTCTCTCTCTCTCTCTCTCTCTCTCTCTCGCTTCCCCTCTCCCTTCCCCCTCTTTTTATTTTTTTTATTTTTTATTTAATTTTTTTTATTCTTATTTTTACATTTCACAAGTGATTAGCTTTTTACAATACTGCACTTGTGCTCCCTGCATAAATCTAGATAACTATCCCATTAATCAAACTCGCCCGCCGCATTCTCAAGTGAAAATAAAAAGAGAAATCAACACTCGCTAAAATAAACTTTTCAGCCAGATTAAGAAGAAAGAAAAGAAGGTTGAGAATTAACGCCAGAATCAACAGCCCATCATGATGACGTCATCTGCCACATCTTCTGGCTCTTGGCTCCTCTTAAAACTGTGTTATTGTTTGTTTGTTTATCGTCGTAGAAGTTAAAATACATTGCTCCTGATTAGACATGTGACCCCCCCCCCTCCCGGGTACAGGACAAACGTTCGTAGAGAAAACCAGAGACAGATCGGTTTATAAACATCCCTCCCCCCCTACCCACCGGCAACAACCTTGAGGAGTTTGAGGTCAACACGTGACGGCTTAACACCAAACGCACACGTTTCTGCTTGCCTTTGATGTCTCAAGTATACCTGGGAGCGATAGTGGGAAAAAATACTTGGCGATAATGCTGTTTTGAACTACCCTGGCAAAAGCGCGGGCGTCAATGGCATTTATAAACCGCAAGCGACCAACTCTGCCAATCCAACTTGCGGAATGGCCGTTATGATAAGATAATCTTAATGTTTCTTAATATTCAGAGCGGCGAAAGTCCCTATCACTTCGCCTTTGCTTCAACAAAGCGAAGATTGAAGCAACAGCCAAGCCGAAGCAAAAGCCTGTAAATAACGAAGTAAAAGTCGAGCCGTGAAGTAAACAACGCCGACCCGCCAGACAGTGGGCGATTCATAGCCGGTTCGAATCGCAAGAAACACACAACGACCCGCCTGTACGATTCGCGAATGACTCTGCATAAGCGGATAAGGCATAATTATACATAATGGCGCAAGATGTGCAAGGGAATGTTGTCATTGCCAGAGCTTGTTTATCTGAGAAGATTACAAGATGCTGTGTGGCCCGAGTAAGAGTCGCGGTTGTCAGAGTATCTTCTGTTCATCCTGTCTCGCATGTTTCGCGGGCCGAAGATTTTCGCGGAGATGAAGATGCTCATTATGATAACGATACTGTTGTAATGGGGACGAGTTTAATGGCATAGATAATGAAGATTGCAGTGATGATGTTACAGATGATAATGAAGGTAGTGATAATAGAAAGAAGGTTAAACATGATGATGATAATAATAATAATGATAATAATTTATAATAGTAACAGTTATGATATCAGTAGCGATGATGATAACGACGATAATAATAATAGAAATAATGATAATAACTGTAATAATGATAATGATAACAGTAATAACACTGATAATAAAGAGCGATAACAATAATAGTATTGATAATATTTTTAAAAAGTAAAACAACAACAGCAACAATAATAATAATAATAATAATAATAACAATAATAATAATAATAATAATAATAATAATAATGATAATAATAACAATAATAATAATAATAATACACATGTGTGTGTGTGTGTGTGTGTGTGTGTGTGTGTGTGTGTGTGTGTGTGTGTGTGTGTGTGTGTGTGTGTGTGTGTGTGTGTGTGTGTGTATGTGTGTGTGTGTGTATATGTGTGAAATCTTATATATACATATGTATATATACATGTATATATATATATATATATATATATATATATATATATATATATATATATATATATATATAAATGTGTACACACACACACACACACACACACACACACACACACACACACACACACATTTATATATACATATATACATACATATATATGTATATATATATATATATATATCTTTATATAATATATATGTATATTATATATATATATACATATATATAATGTATATATATATATATATATATATATATATAATATAATATATAAAATATTATATATATTATATATATATATATAATATAATATATAATATTATATATATATATATATATATATATCTATATTATATATTATAATTATATATATATATATAATATATATATATATATTATATATATATATATATATCATAATAATATATATTATACAACAATATATATACTACAATATATATCA
>NC_051390.1:37532645-37535145 GCF_015228065.2 Penaeus monodon | reverse complement strand
AAAATATAACAGACAAAAATGACCGAACTCGCTGTTTCTCGGTCTCGAATTTCACAGAATTCATACTGACAATATTCAGTACTTCCTTTCACCCTTTACATGTGATAGTTCAGTCAGTGGATAGATTACAAACACACACACACACACACACACAAAACCCCCACACACCCCCCACACACACACACAAAACACAAATAAATATTTTATATCTATATTAATAATTTTTTTTTATAAATATAGATAAAAAAAAGGATACCACACACACACACACACACACCCCCACACACAACACCAAATTTTAGATATATATAAAATAGATAAAATTAATAATATATATATATATATATAATATTTTGGGGTGTGGGTGTGTGTGTGTGTGTGGTGTGTGTGTGGTGTGTTGTGTGTTATGTTTGTATGTACAGTATTTTATCGCAAATATATGTATTTTGTATGTTTTGTAGGGATTTTGGGTATGTAGGATGTAATAGTATAAAAAAACCCAAACACACACACACACACAAAACACACAAACACACACACCACGCACACATACACAAAAGGGACACACACACACACCCCACCACACACAAACCACACAAAACACACACCACCCACACCCCAAAACCAAATAAAAATTTTATATATATATATAGAAAAATATAGAGAAAACATATACAAAACCCATAAAAAACACAACCCCACACACACACACCACACAACACACACACCACAAAACACCCCACACAAAACAATATATAATTAATTTAATAATATATTTTATATAATTATATAAATATGAAACACACCCACACAAACACACACACACACACACACACAAAACCCCACCCCCCACACACAAACACAGAACACACACACACACACAAACACGATATAAAATATATATATAATATTTTATATAATAAAATATAATATAAAAATTTACACACAACACCCCCAACAACACAAAAATAAAAAATATACAAATAAAAAACATATAAAATATGCCCCAAATATAAATGACACATATATATGTGTGTGTGTGTGTGTGGTATATAACATAGGTGTATACTACATAATATTTTTCAGGGTATCTATATTCTATATTTTAATCTATCTACTATCTATCTATCTATTATATACATCTATCTATTTTCAAATCTTTTTAAATCTTTTAAATTATTTATCTTTTCTTTTCTTTTACCCTATTTTTAATTATAAAGTGGTGTAATAGGGGTTTTTTAAGGGTATTATGTATATTAAATAAAAGGAATATATATGCATATTATAGATAATTATAATAAATTAATATATAATATTTTATATATAATATTTTAAAATTATATTTTAAAAATAATATTTTAATATATATAAAATATATATATATATAAATAATAAAAGGAAAAATAGGGAATATATATAATATAATATATATTATTATATATTATAATATAGGATGTAATATATTTATTTTTTTTTAAAATATATTAAAGTATATATATTTTAAAACTAAATATTTTAATTAATAAATAATATATATATATATAAAATATATTCACCCTCAAAACCCGGGATGCTCATTTTGAGAAAACCTTTGACCTTCCAAAACCCTTTGGGAATTTAAACTCATCTTACGCTTTTTTCCCATTTGTCCCTGGGACAGCCGCAAATATCTTTGATATTGTCGCTCAGTCTTGTCTTCGGTTTGCCTCTTCCTCTGTTTCCTATCACCATCCCTGTCAGCAAGTTTTTCTCAATACTTTTACTTCTCATTACATGACCAATAAAACTTTAATTTCCTCTTGTTCAAGATGTCCAACAGTCGGTCTTTACAATTTATTTTTCTCAGCACTTCATCATTCGTCTTCTTCTCTGTCCAGCTAATATGCAGTACTCGTCTGTAACACCACATTTAAAAACTATTGATCTTTTTCTTGTCTATCTACTTCAACCACCCAACACTCAGAACCATAGATGCAATTGGGAAAACTAATGAGTTCAATAACCTCAGCTTTGTCCGTAAGGTAATGCTTCGGCCCTTTCCAGATGTTATTGAGACAATTGTGGCTTTTTTGGAAAATGGTAATTCTTCTTTTTATCTCCGGTGAATCATCATATGTATTAGTTAAAACAGCTCCAAGATAAGTGAACTCTTTCACATTTTCCACAATCATTCCATGATTGTAACATGTTCATCATTGTTCATTGCCGGTTATCTTTGAATCTTCATGATCTTAGTTTTTTTGGGCATTAAGAAAAAAGCCAGCCTTTTCGCTTGCTTCTCTAACTTTACTAGTACTTTGTTGTATTTTCAGTGATACTGCTGGCAATCAAACTAAAATCATCGGCGTACCTCAGATCTGATATTTTGTATCCTCCAACATCCACAGTTCCTTCAAAATTCTCTAGAGCACCTCTCATAATTGTTTCAGAATATATATAAAGAGGTGCGGAGACAGAATGCAACCCGTCGTACTCCTTGTTTGACTTCGAACCATTCTGT
>NC_051390.1:37524363-37527545 GCF_015228065.2 Penaeus monodon | reverse complement strand
ATATTAATTATATAAAATATATATATATAATTTTAAAATATTTTTTTACACTATTTAACCATTTTTATAAAAATATATATATATATATTATATATATATATATATATATATATAAATATATATATATAATATATATATATTTATATATATATATTATATATATGATATGTATATGTATATATATATATATAATATATATATAAAATATATATAATATATATATAATATTATTATATATATATATAAATATTATATGTATATATATATATATATATTATATTATATATATATATATATAATATATATAATTTTAATGCATATTAGATATATAATCATATATACATGTATTTTATATATATATTATATATATATATATATATATAAATATATATATATATATATAATATATAATATTATATTATACATGTATATAATATATGCATATTATAATATATATATATAAAATATATATATATATATATATATATATATATTAAAATATATATATGTAGTATATATATATTTTTACATATATGTATATATATATATATAATATATAAAATATGTGTGTGTGTGTGTGTGTGTGTGTGTGTGGGGGTGTGTGTGTGTGTGTGTGTCTGTATGTATGCACATGTATATATATACTCGCAAATATATGTATGTATGTATGTATGTATGTATGTATGTATATATATGAAAGAAAACACACACACAACACACACACACACACACACACACACACACAAACACACACACACACACACACACGGCACACGCACACGCACCCACACACACACACACACACACATACACACACACACACACATATGAATATACACAGACATATACATACATATATATATGCACACATATATAATGACACATTTATGTGTGTGTGTGTGTGTGTATATATATATACATATTGTATACGACATATATATAGTCATGTATCTATATACTCTATATTTATATCTATCTATATATCTATCTATCTATCTATCTATATCTATTCATCTATCTATCTATCTATCTATCTACTCTATCTATCTATTCTATCGATCTATCTTCTATAATATATATAGTATATATATATAATATATATATATATATATATATATATATATAAATGTGGTTAATATGGTTGTAGGTATATTGTAATTTTAAATAAAATGTACATATATATGCCATATATATATATATATATACTACTATATCTATAATATCTATATATATATATAATATGTATAGAAGATAGCTAAGTATATATAGTATAGAGATCTTCGAGAATATTTATAGAGAGATAGATAAGATATAGGTAGATATATTATTGTGATAAAAAAAAACATATAGTATATATATATATATAATATAGATATATATATTATATATATATATATATATATATAATAATATATATAATATATATAAGATAGATATATATAGTTATATAGATGTGGTATATAGATATATAATATTATAAATATATATTTATAGATATGAGATAATATATATATATATATATATATAGTATAATAATATTATGATATATATATATTATATATATATATAATATGTATATAACCTATGTATATATACATTATATATATATGATATATATAAATATATATATATATATATATATATATATATATATAATATATATTGTATAACCATGTATGTATATATTATAAATATATATAGTATGATATAGATATATATAATATAGATAGATAGATATATAATAGATATGGATAGATGTAGATAGATTATAAATATATATAGATATAGTATAGATATATATTATATATATTATATATATATAATAATATATATTATGTATATAGCATATTAGATATAATTATATATACACTATATATTGTATATATAAATAAATATAAATTTTTATAATTATAATATTATATGAATTTATATATACACCCATATATTTTTTTATATGTATATTTAAAAAACCATGTATGTATTTTTAAAATATATAAATTATATATATTATAATATATATATATATATATATAATATATTTAAAATTGTTATATCCCCGGTTAAATATATAATAATTATAAAATATATTATATTATATATATTATATATAATAATAATACATACATCAATATGTATTATATATAATATATATATTAAATGTATATTATATTTTTAAAATAATATTAGGATATATGCATATTAAATCTATATTAAAATAAATTTTATATACACTACTATATTATATATTTATATATATATATTTATATATAATTTTAAATAATATATTATATATATAATTTTTTAAAAAATTTACATATATTTTATTAATATTTAAAAAATATAATATATATAATAATTTATATATTATATATAATTATATATATATATATATATAAAAATTTTATATATAATTAATATAAAATATATTATATATAATAAAAATATATATATATAATATATATTAATACTAATAAAATATATATTATATATATAATATATTTTCCCCATGTCTATATATATATATAATATATATATATATATTATATATATAATACACCCATATAAACTTTCATAAAGGGGGCTAACGCCGAGGGGGGCGCATGGCCGACCCCCCTTCTCTTCAAACCATGAGGATCCCCGAGGCGATTCCCCAGGCAGACCTCGGCTACCTTATTCCTCGCGACGGGTCTCGTGGGCTGCCGAACCTGCCCCCGGGTCGTCAAAGGGTCTCCCCCACCCGGGTTGTTCGCAAAGAGAAAAACTGTAGACGGGGTATCCACAGGGAAACGAGCTGGGTGCCCATTGCCTGATTGGCGACCCCAGTTTATGCAAGGAACAGGTTCCATCCCAGTCTCAGGGTGTAACCCCCGGTTGGACACGGGGTCCTGCCAACTGTACCCCTGATCCGGCGAAGGGACTTTTTAAAAAAAGGCATAAAGACGAGACCCCAAAGGCACTGATAGGTCCGTTTCTTTTCCATAGAGCAAAACGGGAGTATAAAGGCCTTAAAGACACCAGCTTGGCCCTTCTGCAAAGTACCTAATCCCCCAAAGCACTTGTTGATCGAGTTCATGGCCCTTTGCCAACCAATCCGTCTTTTGACTTCTTGGTCTAAAGGCGGGAAAATTGGATACGCTCCCCAAGGTATGAAAAACTCCCCCAATTTTAACGTCGGATCGACT
>NC_051390.1:37480536-37483036 GCF_015228065.2 Penaeus monodon | reverse complement strand
AATAGATAGATAGATAAAGAGAGAGATGGATAGATAGATAGATAGATAAAGAGATAAAGAAAGATAGATAGATAAAGAGATAAAGTGAGATAGTGAACGATAGATAGATGGATATATAGATACATAGAGAGGAAGCAAAAGAGGGGAGAGAGAGGAGGAGGAGGGGAGGAGAGAAAAAGAAGGGAGAGAGAGAGGAGACGAGAGAGAGGAGAGAGACGAAAAGGGGAAAAGCCCGGAGGAGAGGGGAGAGAAGAGAAAAAAAGAGAGAGAGGAAAAGAGATTTGAAAGAAAGGGGGGGCAGAGGGAAGAGAGGGGAGTGAGAGGAAAAGGGGAGAGAAGAGAGAGAGAGAGAAGAGAGAGAGAGAGAGAGAAAGAGATAGAGAGATGAGAGATATATAGATTTTTTAGATAGAGAGAGAGAAGCCCGAGAGAGAGAAGGGGGAGAGAGAGAGAGAAGAGAGAGAGAGAGAGAAGAGAGGAGGAGAGAGAGGAGGAGAGAGGGGAGAGAGAGAGAGGAGAGAGGGGAGGAGAAAAGAGAGGAGAGAATAAAAGAAAAGAAAAGAGAGAGAGAAAAAGAGAGAGAGAAGGGGAGGAAAAGATTTAGAGAGAAAAGAGAGAGAAAAGGAAAAGAGAGAGAAGGGGAGGGGAAAAAGGGGAAAAGAGAAAAGAGAGAGAAGCAGAAAGGGGATTGAGAGGGTAATAGAAAAGATAGAGAGAGAAGAGAAGCAGAGAGAGAAAAATAGGAGGAGAGAGAGAGAGAGAGAGAGAGAGAGAGGGGGAGGGGAGAGGGAGAGGAGAGAGAGGAGAGATAGGGGGAGGGGAGAGAGAGAGAGGAGAGGAGGTAGAAAATAGATAGATAAAATAATTTGAGAGAGATAAACAGAGAGAAAAGAGGGGAGAGAGAGAAAAAAGGGGGGGCGGGGGTGGGGGTCGAGTGGCAGACACAGCGTCACGTAGGAAAACGCGTGTGCGAAATCCCTTTTTTTTGGAAAAAACTTTTGGGCTCTTTAATTTTAAAGGGGCTGTTTGGGGTTAAACCTTTTAGCCCTTTGTAGGCCCTTTGGGTCTCAAATATAGGAGGCCCCTTGCCCGCCATGCTTTATGCAGAGGGGAGAGCGCAAAACAAGGGAGGGAAGTGAAAGGGGGGGCAGGAAAAAAGGCCCGGGATTGGATAAGAAGGATTCGGTGGAGAGTGATGGATTTTTCCCCTTTTTTTTTAGGATTTTTTTTTCTTTTCAAGGGAAAAGGGTAGAGGGAAAGGGGGGGGTGGGGAAAATTTTTTTCCTTTCATAAAACGGGTGCGATGAGATGTTTTGGGGGGTGAAAAAATATCTAAATCATTGGGAGGGGAAATTTCGGGAAAAGGTTTTTCGAGATTTTGGTTTTTTAAAAAATCATGATAAAAACGAAATCCTGAAAGTTCTCAAAGATGAAAGCCTTCTAAACTTTCCGAATAAGAAAATTCTAAATGGAAGGTCTCATCAAAATTTCCAGATGAGAAAAAACTGTCAAAAAACCTCATGAAAAAGGGTTTTAAATTTTTTGGGGAAACGGAAAGGGCTCATCAAAATCTGGAAGAGGAAGCGTCACATTGCGGTGGGAGGGGGTGGGCACGGTGTGGGGGGAGGGGGGTCGAAATCGATCAAAAATTTTTCGGAGAGAAAAAAATCGTTTAAAATTCTTAAAAATAATGGGAAGTTTGGCCCCCTTTTTTAAATTTTAACGGCGCACGTTTAAAAAATTTTCAATGGCGGGTCCAAAAAGAAAAACAGGGGAAAAAGAAGGAATTTTGATTTTTTTTGTCCCTTAAAGAAAAAGATATGTATTGCTGATCAAGACGGAATTTCAAGTCGTGCTTCCTTAAAGAAAAAAGGGGGGGAGGGAGCGGAGGAAGACGGTATCAATTCTTTTGTCTATCCTCTGAAAAAATGGCATTGATCAAGACAGAATCTTAAAAAGTTGTGGCTCGCTGGCATGGCGTTGCAAGCAATACAATATGCCACTTGATATTCGTACCTTGGCAAACATCTCTCGCATCTGTAATATACAACTCGTGCAGCAAAAGACTCGTGGAAACAGTCGTAGATAGAAAAAGACTTTTTCTGCAATTTCATTTCATTGCCTTTTACACTAAAATTCGGTAAAATTCTTTTGAAGAAGACTTTCTCCATAGATGCAAATATTTTCCCGTTTGGCTTTCCGGTTTTTTTGTTTTTTTCTTTTTCCTAGATCCCGTTTTCCCGCAAATTTTAGGGGAATTTTCGAACGAGTTTTTTTTTTTTTTTAAATAGAAAGACATCGTTCTCTATATTTCAAAAAAAGTTTCTTTTCTGCCTGAGAGGAAAACTGTGTACAGCAAAGGTTATTAACTTGCGCCTGTATGCACGAAAATGAGAAAAATTTTTACCTTACTTGAGAATTTTTCCTGGGAAAAAGGGAAGGGGAAATTCCCGTCTTTATTTTGAAATTTTTTGGGGGCCTTTTGGAATAATTTTATATA
>NC_051390.1:37463036-37473036 GCF_015228065.2 Penaeus monodon | reverse complement strand
ATAGGAGCCAACTTTACATTATATATATATATATATATATATATATATATATATATATATATATATATATATATATATATATATATATATATATATATATATATATATATATATATAATCAATATGAACCTTGATATTGGATTGCTTTGGTCAGCTGTTCAAATATGGGTGACTTTGATTACAGACTACATCTTAGGTCATCCTCTGGTTGCGAACGGTTTCTGTACTTTGTCTTTGTGGCTGAGCCTCTATGAATTGCTTAGCGTTTGATGTTAACAATGACTTAGGTATTCATAACAGGATTAATCGTTTGATAACATTCTGAATAGATATATTAGGAAAAAAATTGTATTCATATCCGTGACGTCCCAACTTTGGGTCCATACCCAGAGGTTAAGAACCACTGGTCTAGCCCAAGATTTTTGCCCCATTGCAAAATGCATTGGAAGCCGACACTTCGGTTACCAAGTGTTGATGGTAAGCTCAAGGACGGTGACCTTGATATTACCCAACGTTGTACTAAACTGACTTGGATGATAGTTCAGTCCGTGTAAGTGTTGGAAAACATTAATACCTCACTTCTGCATTCACATTATAGAATCTAGATATATACCCTCACCCCACTTTAAAACATTTTCAGTGCCAGTATGTAGGCTTGCTCTTAATCTAGTATACATATCAAAATTGATTCAAGTCTCTGAATCTTTCACAGTGATTTACAATGAGCTGAGCTGATATAACCCATGACTGAACTCACAACAGATCTCTGCAATAACTTAATGTACAACATGATGAACTATCTGCATTTTAGCAAGGGGTGAATCTAGATTCCTTCAGTATATCAATGAGAGTTCTCCGATACGTCTTGGGAGGGTGAGTGTCCGCACCTTGTCAGAGATGCCATATAGTTTTAATACCTAAGGGAGTGTCCTACTAATCTCTTATACAGTGTTGCCACTCCCGATTTAAAAAAAAACTAGATCTGTTTTTACTGTGTCCGGGGTTTCTGGATGCTTTTATATTAGTCCATAACTTTATTTTTATGCACAATTAATCTTGTATGTACTTTTCTAACTAAGTATGTTGAAGCATATAGTGAAGACAAACACCTGACCGTCGCATTCGTGCATTTTCAGACCCACCAGCAATAAATCAAAAGCCTTGTGCCACATGAGTTACCCTAGTGTCCTCCTCTCGTCTTGCTCGGCGTCATTGCTTCTGAGTTTTTTAATGTAGATTATATATATTATGTAGATGATGATGGCGCATTACGGAATTCTCAGCAAATCGCATCTAAATGGCACTTGATATGATTCATAACTGGGGCCTCGACGGGGTTCTAAGTTTTACATATAAAAAGAGTATTGGGGTAATTTTTTCACACAGGAGGAAGCCGAACATTAGGCTAACTCTAGACAATCATGCAATACCTATTACACATTCTGCTAGATTTCTTGGTCTACTCTTTGATTACAAACTTAATTGGAAAGCGCACATTGGTCAATTAAAGAATAAATGTCAAAGAGCACTAAGTTAACTAAATTGCATTTCGGGGAATAAATGCGGAGCTGATAGAAAGTCTTTGCTAATGTTTTATAAAGCCCTGAATGGTCTAAAGTGACTATGGGACAATCGTGTATGGTTCAACATTGAATTCAATTTTGAAAGATATCGATGCTGTGCAGAATGCTTGTCTGTGTGTCTTGCAGCCCTGAAATGTACTCGGATCGAGGTGGATTCAGGAATACCCGAGCCATTCTAATGACAATCAAGGCAATAGGTCCTCTGCCACGACCTTGTCGAGAAAGTCGGTATAGATCTCTCTACTATCGATACCCTGGTTCAGTCAAGCATAACATGATTTTAGCATCCATTTTCACCATTACAGAAGCTTGGCTTCCATTAGTTAAGGCCATGCTGCCGGAGGTGGAGGTATGCCGGAGGTCCAGAGATCCATATTAAATACCTTTCATTCTTTCACATATATACCGACGGCTCCAAGCAGATGAGTGTGTGGGTGCGGGTTTATGGTCGACTGAATGTGAATTGAAGTTCAAATTGCCGAATCGTGCATCGATCTTCCTGCCATTGATAAAGCTAAAGATTTTGCACTATCGACAATCCACGATATAATAATTATTTTTTCTGATTCATTTAAGTTCATTTAAACCCATTAAATCGTTAGTAACCACTAAAACTGAACTGCTAGATAATATTTAAAGCTACATAGTGCCAACAAATCAATCCAGCTAATACGGGTACCCAACCACTCTGGTATCTAAGGCAATGAACAGGCTGACAAATTAGCCGGGTCAACTGGTGATTTGGGCCTTAGCATAGTCCGTATAGATCTAAGGTGTTTTGTCCCTTATAAAAGCAAAAATACATCTCCTGTGGCAAAGTGAGAGGACCATCCTACAAATTAACCATAAAATCAAAACGACAATAGAGCACTGGGACACAGCCCACAAGAATTAGAAGGGAGGAGACCCACGACTGACCCGCGTTACTCCCTATAAAGAGAGAACCTCCCCTCCACAATGCCCCACACCACCAACTTCACAACAAATGACATGCTATTTTTTACAACAGAAAATATCTAAAAAAAACTATTTCCGAATAAGAAAAAAATCTGCTAGGTGAGGAAAAAGTAATATGTAAAGTAATCACTTTTCTAATTCTATGATCTTATATAGATTGAAATAATGAATAGAATCCATTGCCTGGCTGCGTTAACATGGCCATATATCGCATGTCAATAGATAAGAAATCCAACTAGCAAACAAGCAAGACTATCAGAGTATCAGGCCTGTATCTGACACGTTTACCAGCTTGTAGCACTAATTGAGACCATTTTTCGCTCAGTACCTCGCCTTCGGGCTGTTGTGCTCGAACCGTTTCGCATAGCCACTCTTGGCTTGCTCACCCTTGAAGGAAAATAAACTCTTGGGATGAAGAACCCACTGCAGGATAAAACAAGGTGCACATTCCGCGGGATCGCCTCGCCATATACGACGCATTTACATCATCGGAGTTGTAAGCCTAGTAACACCAAAGCAGGACGTCATCAGGATTTCTCCTGTGTTCTGGACGATTTTACGGGGATAAACCCCCTCAACTGGGTTGTCCTTATACTCAGAGTGTGCGTGGTGTGTGTGTGTGTACATACACCAAATTGTGTCGGATATTATGGTCAGGGACTCCAGAAAAAACAGTGCCTAGTAAAAATTACGAATACTGAGTGTGATGCTAAGGTAACAGGGTGCTGTACCAACGACCGTTGGCGAGACCTGGTGAATGTATGTGTGACAGCACTTGACCTGGCGCTCGCACCCTCCCCGCGCCCGACCGCAGGGAATTAATCACCCAAGAAGCGGACGGGACAACCACCCCCTCACTGTCCTACCATGGATGAGGGTGGGGACGTGCTCGATGCCCCCCCCCAGTACCAGTGCCAACTACCACCCCCTCAACCCTCCACTCTATGGGAGGGATTGATTCCACCGAACATAGGGATGTGAACGATGTGGATTCGACTGCCGACCCTGATGCTGATAACGAGGGATTCCAACTCGTTCAGACCAAAAGGAAAAAAGTGAAAACCATGCCGAATAACACCAGCAACCTGACCAAGAAAGCAAGCGGAACGACCCAAAAGCGCGAAACCCATCGCCCCCGGAGAGGTACATTAGACTGGCCTTTCCTGAGGACACGACTTCCGTCGATAAAATAAGGTGGATGAGGGAGGTCAGCCAGCTGCCGCCCCTCCAAGAGGAAGGCCCGCTAGACATGGTGCAGGGGAGATGGATATCCTCGCGCTACGTCTATGTACGACGAGAACAACAACAATATGTGGCCCTGATGATCAATGGCACTTTTGCGGGGATCTCTCTGCAGAACAAAGATGACTTTCAGCCTAAAAAGAAAAAATACGGGAATACCTGGTTACCAGGTTCCGAAGGAGGCGGCCGCTGAGGAAGCACTGCATCTTCCGGGCGTTTTTAAAGCCCGGAGGATCTATAAGGACGGACAGCCCTTGAACAGGCTCATCATTGTATGGAGCGGTGAACAGCCGCCACCTACAGAGTACCAATTCTTTGGAAAATACATAGAGCCGAGCTCCATTCGACCGTGGTGCTCAGAGGTTGTAGTCTGCTACAAGTGTCAAGGTTATGGCCACGTAGCTAAATATTGCAGGAAGGACACAGCGTGTGCTGTCTTGCAGGAGCTCACCAGGCAAAGGACTGCCCTGCAAGAAACGACGGAAAGGACAACGACAATGAGGACGCCGCCACCATCGTGAAGAGGTGCGTCAGGTGCAGAGCGGAAGGTGTGACGGCCTGGCACCGTAACTGCCCCACAAACCGCCACGAGCACCCCCCCCACCTGCCCCGACCGTACCCATCGACCGCGGAGTGGCGATGCCCAGACCAGCCACACACACCCACCCTGGGCCGCGTGACGTCACCAACCCACAGGAATTCCCGCAACTGCCAGGGGGATTCCCCATCCTAGGAAACAGTGCCACAGGAGAAACCATTGGTGAAAAAGACATGGAACACGGCCGAGGAAATAAGAAGCATCAGGCAAGAGATTGCTGAAATGAAAAAAGCATCAGGCAAGAGATTGCTGAATGAAAAAATGTGTTTGTATGATAGAAAAATGATCGTGTAGCAGGGAAAATGTGCGTTCTGATGATGTTAGTGATGTAGTGATGTTGAAAATACGAATGAGGTCTCTGATATTATTATTACGCACGTGCGTTCTGATGATGTTAGTGATGTTAGTGATGCTGACAATACGAATGAGGTCTCTGATATTATTATTACGCACGGCGGACCATCTGAAAACAGTGACGACAGTGACCGTAAAAATGACGCTGACGAAGATGCGAAGGAAACGGCCGATCTGTGGGACATCACTCAGAAAATGCTATCAGGTACGGATTATGCGTATAGTATCAATACGCGGAAAGCGCGCAAACAGATAAATAAAGAAGATACAACACAAATACGTAATGCAGTACAAGAAATATGCAGACTAAAGAGTTTCATCAAACAGAAATTTGACCAATCAGTTAAACATAGGGTGTGATGGGGGACAAGAAATCAATTACTTTTCTTTCATGGAATATACGTGGTGTCAACCGTAGAATTAATGACTTGCTTTACTATATTCATAACAATAATGTTGACGTTATCTGTTTACAAGAGCCCTTCACATCAATCACTAAAATAAAAACCGCCCCTAGAATTAGAGGCTACCACTCCTATACGAACACAGGAATGACAGGCCTATTGACTTATGTCAGTGACACCATACCGCATAAGTTTGTGCAGAAATCTAATGACAATAATGTGCAGTATCAGCATTTACATATTCGAACAGCCTCTGGGTTTTTCTCTCTGTACAATGTATACGCAAGGAGTAGAAAGTTTCAGACTGATTCACTGCCCAACTTTCAGAATCACGGCACAATATGCATGGGAGATTTTAATGCTAGACATTATACATTTGGAGATAGTCAATGCAATGAAAATGGCGAAGAGTTCCGACATTTTGTGAACAACAGATCTATGACAGTATATGATACAGACAGGCAAACTCACGTGGCGGGGGGCAGGCTAGATTATGTAATAGGAAGGGATCTCGTGCATGGAAACGTCAGAAGCATGCTTGCAAAAAGAGCTAATCAGTGACCACTTTGCAATAGTAACGAGATACGCTGTTGATAATACTCAGTCACCAAAAACAAATAGGGTCAAAATTTCTATCCCCCCTTACCTTGAGCATCACTTTAAATCACGTATCTATGACTGGTACAATGATTACACAGTAACAAGTGTTGATAAATTTTCCATGGACATGACAACAGTGGTCACTGATTACTACAACACTTGGGTCTGTCCAAAGAAAACCTTCAAGAACAGCAACTCACAACGCTGCAAACAACCTAAGTGGGTCGGTGACCCTACATTATTAAGGGAACAAAAGCGAGTTCAGGAGCTTTATGATATCTACAAGCAGGATAATACCCATGACAACCTTATTGAATTTCTTAAGGCTAACAAAAACCTACGGGAATTAAAAAACTCATTTCAGAAATGAACACTTTGAACAGTTCCTACAAAGCATTAACAATAACACCTCAATGTCGGAGGTCTGGAAAAAAATTAATCGAATTTCAGGCAAACCAACTAACACCCCGCAGTTCCATAGTCCTCTTGCACAAGCAGATATGCTCCTTAGTCAATGGTCTGGAGCGTCCAAATTGAGCTCACTTCCCACAAATATTCAGGATCACCTTAGTCAATCTAAAATTGCACGCAAATTTGCCATTGAGATTGGATGTTCTGATACTGACCCCTCAGACTTTGCTGAGATCACTGAGTGGGAACTGAACAATGCACTGATCAAAGGAAAAGCGTCCGCCCCAGGTGAGGATGGAATTACCTATAGTGTCCTCCGCCTTATAGCTCAGGTACCTGGTAATCCCCTTTTGCACCTATACAGGTTAAGTTTGTCACAAGGTATTCTGCCTGGCTCCTGGACACGCAGTCTAATCATCCCTTTACCGAAATCAAACACTGATAAATACCGACCAATTTCATTAACCTCATGTGTATGCAAAGTTCAGACTCAGGTACAGGTTACAAGGTAAATTATCTCACAGACTGTACGGATTTCTATCGGGACGTAGCACACAACATTGCTTTGCAGAGTACTTTTCACACTCTAATCCAGGGAAGCACACTGTTTTTCTTGACCTTAAGTCAGCTTTTGACATTGCAAACAGAGAAGTTATCCTAGAACAATTAGTAAGCTTTGGCATCCAGGGTAAGATATTGAACTGGATTAGAATGTATCTCTCGAACAGATCTGCAAGTGTCCTGTTCAGGGGAGTGAGAAGTTCCACTTCACAGTCTTTTGAACTTGGGACGCCACAGGGAGGAGTTCAATGCTGTTCAATGTCCTCATGCACAAGCTGGTGGCAGATATCCCACTTGGGGATGGTGAATCCATTATATGCTATGCTGATGACATATGCGTCAGAGCATCATCACAAGTGAGGATGCAAATAATTCTCGACAGAATCACAGCAAAGGCACATGAGTGTGGATTAGTCATTTCCGCTGAGAAAACAATGGCTCTAAACCCATGTATCATACCCCCACCCACTTTTCGCATAGGTGACCAGGAGCTTGACATATGCCACAAGTATAAATATCTCGGGGTGAATGTAAATGATGCAGACCTGGTCCTCTCTCTAAAGAAGAGACTCTGGGAGAGATTGAAACCTTGAAAGTTCTTGTCGGAAGAGAACATGGCATCAATGTTAAGCTCGCCAGACTGTTTACTTGGCTTTTATAAGGTCAGTGTAGACTACCATGCACTGCACTTGTTGCAGTGTAAGGAATCAGAAATAGGTAGTTTGGAGGTAGTGCAAAATGAAGCTATGAGGATTATCCTCGCGCCCCGAGAACAGCAAGGATAGTAAACATGAGATCAGAATTAAACTTACCATCCATTCTGATAGAATAATATTTATTTCCACCATATTTGGGGTCAAAGCTCTGAGGGAACCCTCGTATCTCTCAGATTTCCAAAAACAACTGCAACATAAAATCACGCAAGTAGACGTGACAAATCACACACACGCGCGCCCTCTGATACACAAAATCTCCATGAACATTATAAACTCAGTGTTCCAATTAGTAAATACCAAAAGGTCGCTCCATTCCACCATGGAAAAATTCAACATTGATCGTGCACCTTACATGTCTACCACAAAAAAACAGGGTGCATAACTGTGTGTTGAAACAAATTGCGCTAGCAACGGTAACGGAACACACAGAATCTATGGGTGATGATGCATATGAGTGTTACCCGATGGATCCGTACAGTCTGGATACAAAGCTGGTTGTGCTTGCGCTGTATACAAAAATGGCTTACTACAACATCAAGTTAATATGAGAATACAAAACTGGGCCAGCACTACACAAACGGAGCTGGCAGGTATACTCCTCGCAACGGAATTCTTAATGTCTAGGGGCTCTGGAGTAGTTTCTGTGACTCTCAAAGTGCTCTTCGGACGCTAAATTCTTCAAAGCAGGTGGCGATGAAGAAATTGTGAGTTGCATTAAGCGTAACGTAACCTATGCCAACAGAGCGTAATTTCAACATTCAGTTTGTATGGATACCATCTCATGTTGGCATACGCAAGCACGACCACGTAGACAAATTGGCGAAAGAAGCCTGCAGCAAGGATATTGTGAACATAGATCTTGGGATGCCTCTTGCTAGGGTTGCACATATATTGAAAAGTCTCATAAGGAAGAACTAGTAGATCTGATTAACACTCAAAGGCCTGAAAGCTGTACCATAAGACACTACGATCAGTATAGGGATGGCAAGCCTTCCTATGGGTGGCACCGAAGTCAAACCAGACATTGTGACGTGGTTATTGCCAGAATACGTTTAGGTTACAGAATGTACTGGCAACTGCACGGTGCAAGAAGTGCAGATGAATCTAGATGTAGATTGTGTAACGAAGAAAACAAACGAACGCTTGAGCACTATATCTCGGAATGTCATGTGATACAGCCTTTCAGACCACCTAACATGAGGTATAAAGAACTATGTGAATATTTCATTTCATCTGATACATTGGAAGATATACTCGTACTATACCCTAAATTTACTATGTGATAACTCCCGTATGCAAATAACAGTGTTATTCAAACACAGTGGCAAAAGCATATGTAAGTAATGATTTTTGTATGATGTATGATTTATATTTATATTTTACCTTGTACAACTACAATAGTTACAGACTACTGTACAATGTCAGATATATGTAAAACTGTAATCATGATTGCCCACGCCTGAGCAGATAGCCAGGGTGGTAAATAAACTTACTTAACTTAACTTAACAAGGTGCAAGCAAGAGTTATTAATAATATGATTTTAACTAACATTTTTATGTGGTTAGTAATATCAGTTTACTATGATGTACAGTGATATGTTTTTTTTTTCCTTGTACTACCACACCTTCTCTTAAGAATTGGGTCTTTCCCTCCAAGCCCCCTTGAAACCCCAAAAATTTTATAGAAAATTAGGCTTAATTATTGAGGGTGAATTAATCTCATTATTAACAATCTTCATACCATCTGACCACGCTTTCGTTAACAGAATAACAAATATATTTTGAAAAAAGTGGTATTTCCCAGTGGCTCGTACCCCCCTTGGAAATTACTGACGCCCCTCAGGTTAAGAACCAGTGGTCTATAAAGCAAGGAATCACACCAGCCTTAAATAATTCAACAGGGAATCTACTATACCCTTTACTCAATCATGTTTCCTAATTCCTGTTATTACAAAACAACACCAACATCCATGCTAACCGTTAGTGGCTCACCCTGAAATAACAACTCAAACTCCTTAGACTAATGCTGTTGCACCGTATGTGATGCGAGATGATCGGACCTTATCCGGAATCGCAATTGTCTGTGGGGATATTTTCCTGTCACCCTATACTAAATCCTTATTTCACTTTTTGTCTTTATTATCAGACCTTCTTGGAACTCTTTAAACAAGAACATGATATTAAACGTTCTTGCAGACTAATGAGTCTCGGAAAAATCACGTTTTGATCTTTGAATTGATGTAAGAGACACCGATTTCCCATTCACTTCAATGAGTTGCTTTTTAACAGGGAAAATGTGATTTATTTTAAAAAAGTAGGCCTACCATTTCAAATCCATTCTGTTAATATGAGGGTTCTCTTGTTGTTATGCACATTTAGCCTTTAAATAAGTGCTTGAAAATGCTCATTAGGAAAAGTAAACTTGTGTGGATATTTTAGATTCAAAATTAAACCCTCTCCCATTTGGTTCCAAGAAAATTGTTTTTCTACATCAAAATGAACCACTAAAACATTGAGGGGAACAGAATGCTGTAGAATCCAGTACTGCATTTTTTTTCACTTAAATTCAGTATT